>NC_057863.1:2967500-3210000 GCF_019393635.1 Dromiciops gliroides | reverse complement strand
TCCCTGCCTGTCTGTTGGCCATGTTGATCTGCTAGGCAGGAATCTGAGCTGCCAGGAACTATGCTGCTGGTTGGAGTTGTAGGGCCCCGGGCAGTTAGGACTTCAGGACAGTTCCAATGCCTTCTATTTCTCTATCTATTCATTCATTAACCAATTGATTGAAATAATAAACATTTTTATTTACAGTTTTGAGTTCCAAATTCTATCCCTCCTTCCCTCCCTGAGGTGGTAAACAATCAGATATAGGTTATACATGTGCAATTATATAAAACATTTCAATGCCTTTTAAGGAAAGGGTGGCCCCTAAACCTAGCTGAGTTGAGTTTAGGCCCTAGGAAAACCACCCCTGCCTGTGTGACTCCTGTTCCCAGAATCCCAGAATTCTGCCTGTCATCTTCCCTCAGTGGGGAACCACAGTGACATGCAAAGACCGTCACAACCTGAGTCCTTAGCTTTCCAGTGTTCTTTTTTTTTTTTTTTTTTTGGCAGGGCAATGGGGCTTAAGTGACTTGCCCAAGGTCACACAGCTAGTGTCAAGTGTCTGAGGCCGAATTTGAACTCAGGAACTCCTGAATCCAGGGCCAGTGCTTTATCCACTGTGCCACCTAGCTGCCCCTCCAGTGTTCTTTTTTAAAAATTTAATTTAATTTTTAATGTTTTTTCCAATTATATGTAAAGATTTTTTTGAGTTTCAGATTTTTCTCCCACCCTCCCTTCCCTCTTCCTTCCTGAGGCTGGTAAGCAATCTGATATAGATTATACATTACAATCATATATGGGGCAGCTAGGTGGCACAGCGGATAAAGCGCTGGCCCTGGATTCAGGAGGACCTGAGTTCAAATCCAGCTTCAGACACTTGACACTTACTAGCTGTGTGACCCTGGGCGAGTCACTTAACCCTCATTGCCCCGCAAAAAACAAACAAGCAAGCAAACGGTGATGTTAAACACATTCCCCATTAGTCATGCTGTAGAATTTCCAGCGTTCTCACAACTCACTCCCCTCCTTGCTGTTGCTCACAAGAGACAGTCTGGGCTTTTCACTGGCCGTGCCCCCCCCCCATGCTTCCACTGCTCTCCTGGCTTTCCTCAAGGCCCAGCCAAAGCCTAACCTCTAGGAGAAGCCCCTTAATGCTGCAGCCTCCCTCCGAGATCAATGAATAGAAGGCTTTGGGTTGTCATTCAGTCATTCTTCAGTCAAGTCGGGCTCTGGCGTCCCCATTCGGGGTCTTCTTTGGCAAAGATCCCTTCTCCAAATCGTTTTACAGATGCGGAAACTGAGTCAAACAGAGTGAAGTGAGAGGGTCACACAGCTTGTGAGTGTCAGCTGCCTGAGGCCAGATTTGAGCTCAAGAGGAGAGTCTTCCAGACTCCAGGTTTGGTGCTCTGTGCACTGGCGCCCCTAGTGGCCTTATAGCAATATAATTAATATCATTTCTGTGTTGATCCTAAAATGTCTTTGTTCCTAGTTGTTTGCATGTTGTCTGCCCCCATTTAAGATCCTCTAGCACCACGGCTGTCTTCTTTTGCCAGCACTTAGCACACTGCCTGACACATAGTAGGTGCTTAATAAATACTTCCTAATTTGAGGGCAATGATCTTTACTTTTTGACAAATAGTAGGTGCTTAATAAATGCTTGCTAATTCAAACCTGCTAGAACATCAACATCCAGATGTGTGCCTTGTTTTGCTGTCATTGTCTTGGGAGGCTAGATGTCAATGCCAACTACATCTGGAATTCCTCCTTGAGCCCTCTGTTGTCTGGGAGGGCAAATGGGAATCATAGCACAGGACAGGCTTTGGGTGCTGTTTCTTGGATCCTGCGGCTGCTCGTGAAAGCACCAAGGGGACCTGTTGGACTCTTTGGCAGTGGTGGTGGGAGCAGCCCCTGGGAGCCAGGCAGGGCCCGGTCCCATCACTGATGCATCAGGGACATCTTTCCCATCTGTGTCTGCATCGTGCTGATCTCCAAGTCAAGTCCTAAGCACCGTACTTCTTCTTCTTCTTCTTTTTTAAATTTTTTTTTTTTGGTGAGGCAATTGGGGTTAAGTGACTTGCCCAGGGTCACACAGCTAGTGTCAAGTGTCTGAGGCCGTATTTGAACTCAGGTACTCCTGAATCCAGGGCCAGTGCTTTATCCACTGCACCACCTAGCTGCCGAGCACCGCACTTCTGAAAAGCAGGCTCGGCTTCCTTTAGCTTAGCCAGCTCCCAGAGCCAGATCGTGGTCCTGCTGTTGTCTCAGTTTCCCATCTGGACAGGGATTCTGCTTCCAGCTCCCCACTAGCAGCAACAACCTTGTGACCACCTTGTCCTTGTCTCAGCCTTGACCTATTCCCTACTGCAGCGTGGGCTGGCTCTGGGGCCTGTGCTGACCAGCAGACAGAAACCTCTCTCCTCTTCCCCCTGACCACTTCTGTCCCCCAGGCTCTAGGGTCAAAATAAGGGAGCAGTCAGTGGTCACAGTCCTGACAGAGACTCCCTGGGTAGTACCAGAGAGGGTTGGGGGCTTGTTCAGGCTTACTCAGAATCTGCCTACATCAGGGAGCTCTCAGAAGGAGCTCTGGGGAGAGAGTACCTCCTTTGATTCTGGGGGTCATTGAACATCTTTTGGAGAAGTGAAACAACATGATGATTCTGTAAACACAGAATGTTGATAACTGATGTTTAACAGAAATCATCACTTCTATTGTGGGGAGTAATGTAGCACAATGCCTGGCACGGTGAAAATACTTACTAAATGCTTCTTCATTCATTCATAAGTCATCCAAGAAACAACACGAGCCTGCAAGAAACCATGCCTTGTTCTCAGGCACCAGCATGGGGCTAGGGGGAGGCTTGGATCTCATTTTTGGTTCTTTGCCTCCTTAGCTGTGTGACCCAGGGCAAACTACTTCTCGTCTCTGGGCTTCAGCTCCCTCCCATGGTGCAATCTATGCCTGTTGTGCTCTTTGGAAAGGATAGAGGAAGGGTCTGGAGCCCACCTTCATGACTGGGGTGTGTCCTGTGGGAAAAGACCCAGAAATGGTCAGCCTTAACCACCCCTCTGCTCCGAGCCTCTGATCGGGAAGGGCTGCTCAGCAGTTCTGATTAAGGCCAGCAGATGGCGCAGGGACAAAGGGAACTCTTCCCCCCCCCCCCCCTCCCCCCCGTCCCTTTCCCTTAACCCTAACCCTTTGCTTTCCTGGGATCTCTGCTGTCCTTGCTGCAGAGGGTCTGGCACAGAACAGAGTCCTGGGTTTCCCAGATGAACACAGGCCTCTGGCAGCCTTGACGTCACCCCAGCAGGGCCAAATGACAGAGGTGGCTCCTCAGACCCAGCCCCAGACCACAGCAAGCCTGGTCTCTCCACCTGATGCTAGGATCACAAAACCACCCTGGAATCTTACTTGCAAGGTCAGAGGCACCAGGCAACCCTCTGAACTTGGCCTTGACTGCTGTTGGAGGCCAAGTGCCACCAGACTGGAGGGGGCCACTGAGGCAGTATCACGGGAATACAGGAGCACCAGGCTGGCCATGCAGCCCACAGAGTGCTCCCCCCAAGAGGGCATTTGTCCTGGCCACCTTGGGAAACCAAGCAGGCAGCTCCTTGTAGGCAGGCCTAACTAACTCAGGTGCTTGCTCCTCCTCCCTCTCTCTCATGCTGGCTCCCCTCCTCTTGGAGGCCTAAGGCTCTCCAGAGGCCTTATGAATAGGAATTACCTGGGCACACTGCCTTGATTAAAGAATATATGAACTCAAGGTTTTCTAGACAGATCTTCTCCACATTTCCATGGGTCCTCTTCTTATGTAGATGAATATGGAGTTTCCTCCAAGGCACAGACACACTTTCAGAGCAGGAATGAACCTTTGAGCTTATCTATTCTAACCCATTTTATAGATAAGGAAACTGAGGCCCAGAGAGGGAAGAGTGCCTTGCTTCTGGCACCTGGCAGTGATGTCTTTGCAAGCTTGTTTTCATTTTTAAAAATGGCTTCTAAAAGGCCATATCCTTCCTCTGGGGAACACACATTCACCGTCACTGTCATTGGAAATAAGTTCTCTGCCTTTCTGTCTGCCCCCGCGCCCCAGCCCCAGGTTCTTGAAGGACCATCTGGAGTTCTTCATCTCAGAGTCCCTGGGAAATTGGGATTCTCTCCCCACTGCTTTCACCTTTGCTTCATAGCTGCTTTCCTAAGATATGAAGCCCTTTGGGGGGAGAGTAGCTGCACTTAAGCGACTTCCTTGTTAGCCTGAGCTAGGAAGAAATATTAGAGAGATGGGGCCCAGGAAGGAAAGGGCATGTCCTTTGGCCAAGCTGTGTGATCCAAACATGCCTCTTCTCTCTGCTGGGCCTCGGATTCTTCACCTGTCAAGTAAGGAAGATGCCCTACCTGCCTCACTGAGTAGTAGAGAAGGGAGCAATGTGCAATCGAGAAAATGCACTCCCTTTTTCTCTAGGCCCCGAGTTCCAGACAAACATTTAGGTAATAATGAGAACAGCCAGGATCACCGGCCCATCTCAGAGTCCCTAACTCCCTCTCATGCTTGTTGCAGGACAAGCAGGCAGCTGCCCAAGCTCCATTTGGAGAAGAGGGATCATCATGACAGCATCTGGTGTTTATGGGGCACCTCCAGGCTGGCAAAGTGCTTTCTCTGGAGTCTCACGCCAGCCTAGTGAGAGAGACACTGTGATACTCATTGTGTGGATGAGGAGACTGAGACATATGATGGCTTTTTGGCGGGGGGGTTGGTGAGGCAATTGGGGTTAAGTGACTTGCCCAGGGTCACACAGCTAGTAAGTGCTAAGTGTCTGAGGCCAGATTTGAACCCAGGTCCTCCTGAATCCAGGGCCGGTGCTCTATCCACCTCGCCACCTAGCTGCCCTTACATATGATAGCTCTTGCTCAAGAGGTGAGATTCCAACTAAGGCCTTCCTGCCTCCAGGTCCAGCTCCCACACTGCATCGACTGGTTTTGAGATCTGACTGTGCTCCGTGTCTCTCTCCAACCTTGGCAGCCTTAGCATGGGAAATTACAGCTCTGTCCACACACTGTCCACAGTGAGAAGAAGGCAGCATCCACAATGGGGTATCAGGGAAATGACTTGGGATCAGTCAGGGGATTTTCCTTTTGGCCCCATTACAAAGCGATGGCCTTCCATACAGACCATTGCTCCAGATACTTTGAGTAGCTGGTTTTAAGCTTAAGATGAAAACGTTGGGAAGAACCAAATATACTGTAGGTGGACAGGAACAGGAGCCTCCCCCCCCCCCCATTATTCTGCAACCTGGGCCAATCTGAGGCTTTGATGACCAGAGTTTGAGGTGGCTATACACAGAAGCCAAGAACTGAGGGGAAGGCTGGCGCTGCTGCGTCCAAGGAAATGACCCCGGGGTAATCATTAGGTAATGAGTAAGGTCTCCTCCTCCAGAACAAACACATTAACAAAGTCCAGTGGTGTTATCTCAACACTTGAGTCCCCTTTGCTAATGAAAAACTTGGTCCGATTGTGCAGAACAAGGTTGCCCCAGGTGAGTGACTCCAAGGGGACAGAGGAACTGCCCAAGAATTCTGGCCTTTTGGTCAGTTGGCTGATTACTGTCACTTCAGCAAGGCAGAAGGGGGTCGTCAGAGAGAAGAGCAGCGGACCTGGCTCTGCCCAGCAAGGGAAGAACACCACTTGGATTCTTAGTGAGAACCCGCATGCCAAGTGTGTCTCTGTGATGACATAAGTGAGACTCCCCCCCCCCAAACACACACACACCCACCCACCCACCCACACACCCACCCACACACACACACTATCCTTATGGAAGGAAAAGAGGTGGAGAATGAATGGTCGACCATTAGAACGGGCTTTACACCTCATTTTTCATCTCTTCCTTGGGAACTAGCAATCAATCAATAAAGAACATTGGTTAAGGGCCTGCTGTGTGCTGGGCCCTAGAGACATAAAGTCATAAAGGAATCGGTCCTTGCCCTCAAAGGATTTCCTTTCTATGGGAGAGACAACGTGTGCCAATATAAGTATATTCAGGACAAATGCAGGTAAGTTCAGGAGGAAGGGCGAACTAGTAGTTGGGAAATTGGGGGGGGTGGTGGTGGTAAGTGAGGAAGAATCAAGGAAGGCTTCATGCAGAAGGCAATGTTTGATGAAGAGGTGCTGAGCTAAGCTCGCCCAGGGTCACGCGGCTAGAGTCTGAGACGCCACCTTCGGGTCTCCCAGACTTCCAAGTCAGCGCTCTCTCCGAGGGGCCATCTAGAGCCTTAAAGCTGGTAGAGTTCTATCTTAGGCTTGGCTAAAATAGTTCTAGGCCGCTAAGTGATTCTAATAGAATTCCGTCTCAGTTGGACTTCTAGTCTCCAGCTACACGTCCCTCGTCCCTTTGCATCTGCCTCATTTTCGGGTCCAAATTCCTGACAAGATAATGACCGAGCCTCCCGTCTCTCACTGGGCCACAGCTCTCACATCCCTCCCCCTCCTCCTCCTCCTCCCAAGTTCAACTCGGCCACATCGTCAAGATTTGGCCAGAAGACCATCCCCAGGGCTGTTTATATTTGGTCAGTTTCGAATCCAGATGGCTGGAGGGCAGCACTCCCTCTTCCCCCTCTGGGGCATTTCCTTGTTGGCCAAGCCGGGCTTACAGCCCGTTGGGAGGCCTGGGATGGGGCTCCGGCCTCGGCCAGTACTGGCTTCTCTCGTCCTCCGCTCCGCTGCTGAAATGCTCGGGTGAGGTCCCTTTAAGAGACCAGAAACCACTAGGGCTGGCGCCCGGGACTGAAACTGATTCAGCGGCGGGCGGCGAGTTGGGTTCCTCCCGCGGCCACCCCTGTCCTCGCCGCCGAATGGTTCGCGCCAGCCTATATTTACCGCCGATCTTCCTCCCGGGCCACAAGGATGTAAGGCGAGCGGGGGAGCGCAGGAGGTCAGAGCTGAGCCGGGAGCGGGAGCCGGGAGCCGGAGCCGGAGCCCGGAGCCGCGCAGCGGAGCCGCGGCGGAGCCGGAGAGGGAGGCGGCCGGGAGGGCAGGAGGAGAAGCTAGCCGGCACCGCAGCTCAGGACCAGCGGAGCCCGGGAGGGGAGAGCAGCCCAGCCCAGTCCAGTCCAGCCCAGCCCAGCCGCGGAGGGGAGAACCGCAGAGGAGAGCCCTGGAGGAGAGCGCAGCCCAGTTCGGCTGCGGAGGGGTGAGGAGCCCAGTCCAGCCCCGGAGGAGAGCACAGCCGAACCCCATAGGACAGCCCAGCCGAACTCTGGAGGACACTCAGCCCAGCTGGGCTAGGCTCCGAGCAGAGTCGAGCGGAGTGGAACCCCCCCCCCCCCCCAGCCCCGCAGAGCGGAGCCAAGCCGGGCTCACGCAGCCCAGAGCCCCGCCGCGCCGCCGGGGCAGTCAGGGTGGGCAGAAGCACCATGCCTCCCTCTTGCCCGGTAAGCCGACGGGAAGCGTGCGGAGCCCCATCTCCGCAACCCGGCGCCACCTTTTGTTCCTGAGGGCCAAGATGCGGTAAAGAGGGGCCGGGCCGACGGACGGCAGAGCCCTCCGCGAGCGTTCTTCTCGTCCCTCCCTCCCTCTGTCTGGGGGGAGGGCAAGCTCAGCTCGCCCCCTGCTCCCCGGCCCGCCCCCTGTTCCCCGGCCCGCCCGCCCGCCTTTCGGACCCCAGTGGCGGAGAGCAGGGAGATGCTGCCGTGGAAGAGAAACAAATTCGAGCTGATAGAGGAGGGCCCCAGGCAGGCGGCTAAGGCCAAGGGCTATGCGGTGAGCCTCAACTACTCGGCGCTCACGTCGCTGGCCAAGACGTGCCCGGAGAGCGCCCTCACCCGAGTGGGCAGCATGTTCAAGTCGAAGCGGAAAAAGGTCAAGATCACCAGCGAGGACCCCACGTACACTGTGTTGTACCTGGGCAACGCGACCACCATCCAGTCGCGCGGCGAGGGGTGCACCGACCTGGCCGTGGGTAAGATCTGGGGCAAGAGCGAGGCGGGCAAACACGGCACCAAGATGAAGTTGACCATCAGCGCGCAGGGCATCCGCATGGTGCACGCCGACGACCAGGCGCTCAAGCGGCCAGGCCACCTCTACCTGCTGCACCGAGTCACCTACTGCGTGGCGGACCCTCGCCTGCCCAAGGTCTTCGCCTGGATCTACCGGCATGAGCTGAAGCACAAGGCCGTCATGCTGCGCTGCCACGCCGTGCTGGTGTCCAAGGCCGAGAAGGCCAAGGCCATGGCGCTTTTGCTCTATCAGACGTCGGCCACAGCCCTGGCCGAATTCAAGAGACTCAAACGGCGCGACGACGCGCGCCACCAGCAGCAGCAGCTGGTGGGCGAGCAGAGCATCCCGCTGGTGCCTCTGCGGAAGCTGCTGCTGAACGGGCCTAGCTGCTACAAGCCGCCGGTCGAGCGCAGCCGCAGCGCGCCCAAGCTGGGCTCTATCACCGAGGACCTGCTGGGCGAGCAGCAGGAGCTGCAGCTGCAGCAGGAGCAGCAGCAGCAGCGGGAACATCTCCTCGACGACGTGGACGAGGACCCCGGCCACTCGCACCACGGCGAGGACGAGGATGACCTGGCCCTCGACTTGGACCTGACCCTGGACGGCGAGGCGGAGGACGCGGAGGACGCGGATCCGGACGAGGAGGTGCCGCCGCAGCCTCGCCTCGGGGCTTCGCCCCTGGAATGCGGGGACCTCCTGGACACCTTGGACCCGCGGCGCCCCGGCACACTGCTGTTAGCCGGCTCGGCCGACGGGACGCGCGAGCTCTCGCGGCTCATCAGCGACCTCGGCGAGCTCAGCATCGGGAACGACGTGCAGAGCCTCCGGGCCGACCTGCGCGTCACCCGGCTGCTGTCGGGCGAGAGCACGGGCAGCGAAAGTTCCATAGAGAGCGGCTGCCAGGACGCGGGGGGCTCGCCAGGGCTCGCCAACGGACTGGATGAGGCGGGGCCGGAGCCGGGCCCGGGCTGAGCTCGATCTAGGCTCTGTTTGGGGCGACCTTGCACTGCAGGCGCCGCCGCCGCTTTCCCCCCTTCCAACAGCTCCCTGGTCCGCTGCTCTTGTTGCTGCCGCCGCTCCTGCTGCTCCTGCTTCCAGCTGCGCTCGCCTCGTCGGGTTGCTTGGGCACTGTGCACCGGCCTGGACGTCTCCCACACCCCCTCCCACCAGCACTCTTGGAACCCTCGGCGGCAGTGGCCCTGAGAGCGAGCAGGCGTCGGCCGCCGAAGGACGCCTAGGCGTTGGCCTCCTTTCTGGGGACGAGGCGGTGCTGGCCCGGCTGGGCGGAAAGCCCTATCCAGTTGGTTCTCCCTCAGGGCGCTGTACGTGGTGTCAGAACGCACTGGGAGGCTGGTCGTGAGCTGGGTCGGGGACCCGCCAACTTCCTCGGCTGCTCTTGTTTGTGAGGGGGAGAGGGAAGGAGTGTGTGTGTGTGTGTGTGTGTGTGTGTGTGTTGTGTGAAAGAAACAGAGGCAGAGAGACATGATTGTGCCTTTCATTCTGTAAACAACCCTGGCTATCTACCTACCTGCCTATCACTCTGGGTCTGCCTGTTATTCCTCGGGCCCTGGCTGGCTAGCCTTCTCCATCTCCTTGTCCGTGTCATGTCCCAGCAGCAGCAACAGACAGACAGACAGCCAGACAGCCATGTGCAGAATCTGGAAGCTAAGGGAGAAGGAAAGCAGGCATGGGAGGGGGAAGAGAGAACATACAATTGTTTTAGGGGAGGCTTCTGTCATCTCCGGATGACTGAGAATTTCCTGTTTTTCACGGTAACTGGGGAACCGAAATAGGAGGGGTTAACTTCCTTTCACCAGCTAGTAATGTGAGGGCCAGGAGCTTCGGGTCATTTTCACGTCTGTTTCCATCTCCTAAAGCAAACCTGTATGTTCCCGTATGCTTGTGTGTGTGGATGTGCCAAGATCTTGGGTCTCTCCCCCTCCCCCCACCTTCTCTTTGGTGCATGAGCTTGGGTTGTTTACCTCAGACTCAGACCCTTGAAAATCTGCCAAATTCCTTAAATAACTGTCTTGGGGGAGATGAAAGGGGAAAAAAAAGTTGCGTTTTGTTTACAGTACAGAAATCCAATATTTAAAAGGGAGTTTTCCTTGAAAAAAAGAAAGAAAGAAAGGAGGGAAGGAAGGAAGGAAAGAAATCACCCTCCCCAGAAAGATCTCATTCCATGATATCGTGTAAAATATTTTTGCACTGTTGTGAAGTCTTTTTGACATCTCTTTTGTACATAGCGGTGTTCTCAGATCTAGATGTTTATAATCTTTTGCTGTGCAAAAGGAAACTTTAAGAAAGTGGCTACCTTGTACATACAGAAAACTGTCTAAAACACTCAGTTATTTTTTAAGAACAGCCATGTTCTGATTTGTTTGCACAGAAGTGGAGATAATAAAGAGGATAACTTAACAGAAGCAATCATCAGCTCTGCTGCTCTTGGTGGGGTGTGGGGCTGGTGGGGGGGAGGGAGGATGAATGAATTGAACACATATTTATTGTGGTCTGAGAAAGTGATGTAGTGGCATCTTGGAGTGTCGGCCGTGGGCTTCCGTGTCCTTCATCCGGGTTCTGCTTGGAGGGATGGAGGTGGGAGAGGGGCTTCCCTACCTGTCACTGGGCTGGACTGGAGGGAATCCAGTGTAAAGCAGAGGGCTCTTTGAGGCTTTCTCTCTGGCTCATCCTTGTTCACCCAGATACCTTCCCTATCCAAGTACCGAGCCACACGTACTCCTTCCTTCCGATCTTCCAGATATTGTTTTTCTTTGCAGACTGCAAGTTTGGTTCATCCCCCCCCCTCCCCCCCCAGCATTTAGGGTTATTTGGAAGAGTGCTGCGACGCTTTAGATGGAGAGGCTGCCCTCCATCCCTTGCTAAGTAGAGAGACAACTGAGAGGCAGAGGAATTTCCCAAGGACAGACACCCTGCTGCTAGGGTGGGCAGAGACAGAGAGGGAAACTGAGGCAATCCTGGAACAGGGGTGGCTCAGGAAAACTAAAGCCCCTTCATAGATGCAGAAGTCAGAAAACGCTTGCCCTCTGAAGGCCTGCTGATGTGGAGAAGGGGTGACGGGAAGGTTGGCTAGTTGGCTGTTTTTTTTAAAGTTTGTCACGCTTTCTGCGTGTTTGTTTCTCTTGTAAACTCCCAACAGATGTCTCTTTTGACTGCAGCAGCTCAGCTGGGTGTTGTAATAAGACACCTTCCAAGCTGGTTCTTCTGTGGCTGTTATTTCTCTTCTCTTTCTTCTCCTTTTTAGCTGGGGCCTCAGGTTTGCCCCCTCCGGCTCTGAAGTCACATTCTCCAGCCTGATGTGCCTCAGGGGCTCAGGGAGGACTCAGGAAGGGATTGCTCTGAGTATGTTCTGAGAATGCCCATCCCCAGGGTCCCAGAGCAGAGGGAGAGGTGGCCTACACACAGCGTGAGGGTTTTCCTCTGTTATAACTCAGAGTTGCAGACCAGAGGGGGCTGTTGTCCAAAGGGACCCCTGGAAAAGGAGAATGAAGCAGCATGATTCGGATCTGGTTAGTGTTGGCAAAAGAACAGGACACACTCCAGGCTACAATGTCCATGGATTGTGCGCTCAGCTCAGGGAGTCTGATAAATAGAGGAGATAAAATCCTGAGGAGAGGGAAAGAGGCCCCAAGTAAGCCAGACAGCTAAGGCAGACACACACATTTGGCCCCACTCCCCTCAGGGAGCAGTATTTCAGCTAGCTCTTTTCCTTTCTCCTTGGGCCCTATGGGTGAATGCTTCCTTCCCCCTGTTTCTGCTCCCGGGTTTTGGGGCTTTGGGGCTGAGGTGCCAAGTCTAGGCTTTGTGTGTGGTGGGGAAAGGGGGTGGTGCCTGAGGCTAATCAGATTGCACCTTCTACTTAACTTCCAAAGAATGTCCAAGCAAAGGGCAGCTAGGTGGCGCAGTGGATAAAGCATCAGCCCTGGATTCAGGAGGACCTGAGTTCAAGTCTGGCCTCAGACACTTGACACTTACTAGCTGTGTGACCCTGGGCAAGTCACTTAACCCTCATTGCCCCCAAAACAAACAAACAAAGACTGTCCAGGCAGCCTCTTGCTAGTGAGTGATGAACGAGGCAGTGTCTTGGTCTAAGGATTTGGACAAATGAGAGCATTAGTGACGTTACTCAATACTTTTTTTTTTTCCTATATACTCAATACTTCTTAACTATTAACACCGTGACAGGGACAAAAAGACCCATGTCTGTCCACAAAGAGCTTACGTTCGTCGAAGAAAAGGAGAGAGGGATAGGGAGAGGGAGAGGGAGGGGGGAGAGAGAGAGAGAGAGAGAGAGAGAGAGAGAGAGAGAGAGAGAGAGAGAGAGAGAAACTGCAGAGAAGTGAATCCAAAATCACTTGAGGAAGAAGAGAGGACTAACCGGTAGGGCTATAAAGAAAAGGATTTGCTTAGGAAGTGGCAGGGTAGCCAAGACTGGAGAGAAGCTGGGAATTCTAAGAGGCAGAGATGAAGAGAGAGGGCACACTAGGCAGAGGGCATAGTTTGTGCACAAGTTTGGAGGCAGGAGATGAAATGCTAAGTTTTGGGAACCACGGGAAGGCTAATTTGACAGGAATGTCAAGTACATGAAGGGCAGTAACGTGAAATAAACTTGGAAAACTAGGTTGGAACGAGGCGGTGCCAAGGAGCTGACATTTTGTCCAAGATGCAGGGGGGGGGGGGGCTGAGCAGGGAAGCGACACAGTCAGTCTTGTGCTTTAGGAAGTTTATTCTGGCAGCTGAGGGGAGGATGGAGTAGAGAGGGGGAAGGGCAGGAAACCAGGAGCCCCTTGGAAGTCATTGCAAAGAGTCCAGGTAGGGGGTAATGGAGACTGAGCTAGGTCAGTCAGGCAGAACGTTTATTAAGTGCCTGCTGTGTACAAGACCCTCTGCTAAGTGCTGAGAATACAAATACAAGTGAAAAGGGAAAGTCCCTGCCCTCAAGGAGCTTACACTCTGAGGGAAGACAACACACTATTTCATGAAGAGGGGGGGTGGGGGGGTGGGGGTGGGGGTGGGGGTGGGGGGGGTGGGGGGGTGGGGGGGTGTATGGGGATGAGAGAAGGTCTGAGGAAGTCCAGAGACTCTCAAAGCAGTGGAGCTGGGGGGGAAATGGAGAGAAGATTGTGCTGAGCCCCCTCTGCAAACAGAGGCTCTAGAGCCCATGACCCCCCCCGGACGGTTGAAGCAGAGGGGGTGGACAGGACCAGACAGATTCACTCCGCAGGATAATGAAGGTCCCCAAGGAAGGCACGATGGAGAGTCCAGAGAAGTCCTGCGGCGTCTATATGAGCACGAAGGGGACACATTTCTGAGTGATGTGGAAGTGGTTCAGACCAAACTTGAGAAAGGGAGAGTCAGGGGAGACTTTGAGCTTTGGAATCTGGGTCCTGGCATGAGTGGTGGTGGCCTCAGCTGAAAGAGAACCTTGGAGAAAGGAGATCAGAAGGGCCCTTTCCTTTCCTGGGGTGTCTGGCATCTAATCCTACTGCTTGGAAGAGGGGGGAGGGGGATTCTGATGGCAGCCAAGCTTTCCCAGCCCAGCCCAAAGGAGGTGCTTAACCAATACTTGTTAACTATCTTATTGGTCCTGGCATTTCAAGGCCCAATGTTATCTTATGTGATCTTCATAAGGACTCTGTGAAGCAGGTACGATTATTATCCCCATTTGACACATGAGGAAACTAAGGCAGACCGCAGTCAAGTGATTTGTCCAGGGTCACACAGCTCATAAGTGTCTGAAGCTGGATTTGAAGTCGGGTCTTCCTGCTACTAGTGCCCTAGCTGATATCACATGGAAACTGCAAAGTGCCCACTCTTGGGTGGGTGGGGGGAGAGGGGGAGAAAGAAAGGAATAGAAGAGCCTCCATCAAAGCCAGATTTCTTGCCTCTCTCCATTTCCCTATTGGTAGACTCTTCATGGCCCCTTTGGTGATCTGGGGAAGCCTCCGGACCCTTCTCAAAATACTGTTTTTAAATGAAAAAGATAAAATGTCAAATATTACAGAAGAAACCAATTCTATTGAAATATAATCCTATATACACATGGATATATATATGGATATATGTATACACTTATACCATTTTTATTTATTTATCTATTTATTCATTCATTTACTTATTTATTTTCATTTATTTATTTATTGTGTGATAAAATAATGGGATTTAGCAGATACTCAAAGGCCCACCTGGAGATTAATTATTAATTAATTAAGTGAGAATTAAGTGAGAGCGATGGACTGCTGATTAGCCTACTTCAAGTTAACTAGATTGTAAGCACACCTGGCTAGCCCTTAAGAAGGTATTGTTCTAGGGGCAGCTAGGTTGTGAAGCCGATAAAGCACTGACCTTGGATTCAGGAGGACCTGAGTTCAAATCCAGTCTTAGACGCTTGACACTAGCTATGTGACCCTGGGCAAGTCACTTAACCCTCATTGCCCTGCAAAACAAAACAAACAAACAAAAAACAACAACAACAAAAAAGAAGGTATTGTTCTCAGAAGACTTTGAACTTGAGGCCACCTTCAAGTCCAGTGACCAATGGATTTAAATGACAGCTTGAAGCAGTGTGTAAGGACCACCCATGCTCCGTACCTATAAAGAGCTTCCACACTCAGTTTGCTGGGGAGTTCGTGATTGAAGCAGGCTCGTGGTGGAGGACTTGAGGAAGAACCAGACCAGGCTCTAGGCTAGACAGGCCTTTTCTTAACTTTCTGAACTCCACATGAATATCTGTATGCTTTAATAAATGTTTAATGCCCAAAGACTGGTGCTAAAGCTTCCAATTTAAGGCGATCACACAATTTAGATTTTAAACCTCACAATTGGCAGGGCAATGAGGGTTAAATGACTTACCCAGGGTCACACAGCTAGTGTCAAGTGTCTGAAGTCAGATTTGAACTCAGGTCTTCCTGAATCCAGGGCTGGTGCTTTATCTACTGCACCACCCAGCTGCCCCGCCCCCATATGTACAGTTTTAACCAAGTCCATGGAGCCCCACCCCCGCCCCGAAGAGGAATATTGGAGGTGGGAAGCCTGGTCCATCTGACATCTCTGGCCTTCAGGGACAACATTGCTAGCATCTTAGGAGGGGTTTAGATGAAAAAGATTGAAGAGAAGAGGGGCCAAAGGGAAGACGGGCCTTCTTCCCTGGGCTCCTTTGGGTGCTGCCTGAGGGTGGCCATGGTAAGCATTCCCAGGCCAGATGTCCATTTGCCCCATTGCTGGCCATGACCAAGAGCTACTTTTCCAGAGCCGGATGGAGCCAGGCCCCCTTTCCTGACTCCCTCCCCCATCCTGGATTAGAGCACTGACTGTGGAGGCCCTGAGCACACAGCGCCGGCCGGAGTGGAGGCTGGCTGGCCTCGTGCCTAGATGGTATTGTGACTATTTCTGGCCCACCCGGCCCACAGAATCCTCCAGTTTTCCGGATCATTTGGGGCATCACATTTGCAGAGCCGTCAGACTGTCTTTTTTTTTTTTTTTTTGCAGGGCAATGGGGGTTAAGTGACTTGCCCAGGGTCACACAGCTAGTAAGTGTCAAGTGTCTGAGGCCGGATTTGAACTCAGGTACTCCTAAATTCAGGGCCGGTGCTTTATCCACTGAGCCACCTAGCTGCCCCCAGACTGTCTTACAGAGCAGGACACTTCTCCTCCCCTCCCCCATTTCTGCCACAACTTAAAACCAAAGAGAAGCCGCAGGGTCACAAAACCTCCCCCGAAGCGATGGGTGAGTTTCTTTAGTGCCCTGTTTGGGCAAAGGCAGGAACCTCTCCCCGGCCTCGTGCCTGGCACTAGGAAAGACAATCACAGGCGATTTTGGGGGGGTGTCAGGAGTGAATGGCTTTCCCGGTAACAGGCTGTGGGCTTTTGCACTGCCGGGGCCTGGGGCCTGACAGAGAGCTCTTGCCCTGTACGTGGGGGGTTTGTTAGGCCTGCAGATGCAGTCCAGGAGGGCTTGTGCTAAGAATTACCCTATGGATGGGTCCTGGTAGCCTTGTCATTGACGTCCTAAAGAGAGCTCACTCCAACCAGTTTGCCGATCTGGGTCCCCAGTCCCGCCCATCTCCTCTGATGACTTAATCCCCACTTTGAATTGGATCCGGACCTAAAGGGGTCTGGACACAGCAGGGAGGAGCTGGAGCTGGGAGACCCTGAGCTCCAGTGCTGTGTTTTGGCCACAGAGCTGCTTTGGGCCCAAGGCTGAGGTGCCAGCCCCCTCCCCGCTCCGTCCCCAGCACCCCTTTCCCCAGAACCCATCTTTCTCCTCGACATCTTCTGCAAAGAGAGGTCACTTGGAGGTTTCTTTCCCTCCTGGCCTTTTGCAGACTTCTCCCCCTCTTACCTCTTCCTGTTAGAGTCTTCCCTTCTCACCCATCTCTTAGCCCACCACACCTCCCAGGTCCAACCTTTTCCCTCTTGTTATTTCAACAAACCCTACTCAAGTATGCAACCACTAAAATAACAGTAGTGACAGCATCAAGCCACCCGACTTGCCTGGGTCCAGTGGCCTCTGCTGACCTCCTGTCCATGATTTATTAGCAGGCTGGCAGGTGGCATGCTGGGAAATGACCCCTACAGCTTGAAGCATCGATGGGGAATCAAGTGGCCTGGCTTTGAGTCCTCATTCTAACCTTACCTCGTGTTGCCCTAGGAAGGTCGCTTTGCTTAAATTTCCTAATTTGCTCAATTTAGGGAATAATCCTCTCTCTGCCTCTCTCAGCACCAAATGGGTGCTGGGGTGGGGGAAGTGCTTTGTAAAGTGTGAATCCCTAGAGAAAAGGGGGGCCCTTGTTCAAGGTCATGGGGGAAAGTTCCATGGCTTGGAACCCTTCACACTGACAGGGTCTCATTAAGAGATGATGTGGTGCTGTTAGGTTGGCAAACAAAGGTCACCCCACAGACCCTAGGGTGCTGGAGAAAGCCAATCGTGGGAAGGGGAAAGGCACATTAAAGGAGGCAGGGTGAGCCACCTTGAAGGGATGATGTAGGCTCTGAAGAGAAGGGTGGGCGGATGGGACGGACTGATGGTGTCTCATCTCAGCCAAAGCCTTAACTGACGATCAGTCAAGTCAATAAGCATTTATTAAGTGCCTACTATGTGTCAGACATTGTGCTGAATTCTGGGGATACAAAGAAAGGCAAAAGTCAGTCCGTGTTCTCAAGGAGCTCACTGAATAAGGGATGAGGGTATAGCACACAGACCATTCTGTAAAGACAAGCTCTAGGCACTTGAGTTGGGGACATTCTCAGAAGGAACACACTAAGATTAAGGAGGAGTGGGAAGGACTTCTTGTGGAAGGCGGGGCTTGAAGAAGCCAGGGCAGCCAGGAGGCAGAGACAGGAAGATAGTATTCCAGGCACAGGGAACGGTCAGAGGAAATGCCCACAGTCAGGAAAAGGAATGTCTAGTGGGAGCAACAGTGGGGAGGCTGAGGCCACGGATTAGTGGCTGGCCACACAGTGGGAGCAGAGATCGAGCTTTTGAATTAGAGATGGACGGGACCTTGGTCCTCTTCCCTCATTTACAGATGAAGAAACAGAGGACCACAAAAGTGAAGTGACTTGCCTGGGGTCTCACAGCTCACAGTATCTGAGGCAGTATTTGAATTCAGTTCTCTCTGGCTGCAGGACAGACTCTCTATTCACTGAGCTGCCTAGAGAAAGCCATAGGGCAGATGGCAATCTCTGAGATGTGCTTGGGAAGAAGCTAAGGATTCTAACTTCTTTTTTTTTTAATGAGGCAATTGGGGTTAAGTGACTTGCCCAGGGTCACACAGCTAGTAAGTGTTAAGTGTCTGAGGCAGGATTTGAACTCAGGTACTCCTGACTCCAGGGCCGGTGCTCTATCCACTGTGCCACCTAGCTGTCCCTGAAGCTAAGGATTCTAAAAGACAGTCTGGGACAGAATGAACTCCGGGAAGGAGATGGAAGTTTGTGTGGAGGGAGTAGGTGGCTCACTCACTTGAGTAAAGGAGAAGATTTGTAAGAGCCTGGGGCAGAGATTCCACTGATACGAAAGAGTCCTAGGTGGGGAAGCTCCCCTTCCCTGTGAAGGTCCCAACCTCCTCTGGCACTTGCAGTCTTGGGGAGCAGCCTGGGCCAGTGATAGCAAACGCAGACCCAAAGGAGAGCCCCTACAGTGGGCATCAGGATCTGCTACCTAGCAAACGGACTTGGAAAAGCATCTATTAACATCATCTATGTTCTGTTGTAGTTTTATTATTTCACTATTTCCCAAGGACACTTTAATCTGGTTCTGATGACTCCCAAGAGGGTGTGTGGCTGACCCCTCTGGCCTGGAGCAAGGAAAGGGGAAGTGAGCTGCCCAGGGCAGTATCAGGCAGGTAGGGTCTCTGCACCATGATGCCTCAAGGGGAGGAACAGAAAACCAGACTGGGGAGGCAGGAAGAAGCTAGATTTCTGAGGGTTGTCTTGACATACCGAGCTGAGGATTTGGGGGGTTTATCTGAGCGATGAGAGTCTTTGCAGCTGTTTGAGAATGGGAAGGCCCTGATCAGGTCTGGGTTGGGGGAATATCAATTTGCCGGC
Source organism: Dromiciops gliroides (assembly GCF_019393635.1). NCBI lineage: Eukaryota > Metazoa > Chordata > Mammalia > Microbiotheria > Microbiotheriidae > Dromiciops > Dromiciops gliroides. The sequence goes on along the minus strand of NC_057863.1, from coordinate 3,191,467 downwards.
TCTCTGGAGGATGGACAAGTGGGGAAGAGACCGGAGCCCAATTCAGAATTGTGTAATGGGAAGGAGTGAGTTTAAACATTCTTGGCAGGCTTGGAGTGGTGCTGGACCCCAACTCTCCAGAGCAGCCACACAGTCTATCCTGAAGCCCAGCTTTCTTCCCTTTACTCCTGCTGGGAAATGGGGCTGCCTCTACTGGACCTCAGTGGGTTTGTTTCTTCCACAGCTCAAAGACTTGACTGTTCCTTCTGAGCTCCTCTGGGGTCCCTTTAGTTAGGGCTTGGGCAGGGACTCAGAGGCACAGCCAAAAGTACTTTGCATTTCTCCCACTCACCCACCCACACACACCACCTTAACTCCTTCCAGTTGGCATCAGTTTTCCCTTTCACCAGGTGGGATCCGAAGCCAAAGGCGAAACCCCTGTGTACTAAGCCTGAGGACAGAGGATTTCTTGGAGGGGGAAGGGAGCCAGGGCTCCTGAAGGGCTGGATATGGGTAGGAAAGATTGTGCACCAAGGGAAGTCTGGGCCTTGGAACCCTGGGCTAGCCTGTGCCAAGGGTAAAGAGTGCATGTATGTGTGTGTGAGAGAGAGTGTGTGTGAGGACGTGTGTGTGTGAGGGTGAAAATGTGTGTGAGAAAGTGTGTGTGTATGAAAGAGTGTGTGTGAGGGTGTGTATGAGTGTGTATGACTATGAGTGTGAGTGTGAAAGTATGTGTGAGAGAGACCCAGACAGACTGTGTCTTGGGGGGGCGGTAATGGGAATGCTAATTCGAGCTCACTCGTGCCTGTCTATTTATCTTCCTTTCACCAGGGAGTGTGAGGGGGACTGGGGCCAAAGTGGCCCTTGGCAGGAGCTGGCAATGGTCCCTGCCCCTCGTGAGTGGCAGGCTAATGAGTGAGTTATTCAGACTCTCCCGGATTTCTGCCAACAAAAACTTCAAACAGAACCAGCCAGGAGCTGGGGCGGGCTTTTAAAAGAATGCAATGACATTTCAATGGCTTAACTGGCCATTGTAAACTGTTGGGAGAAACAAACATGCAGAAAGCATGACAACCTCTGGGCCAAGATAAAGAAGACTCATCTCCCTGAGTTCAAATCTGGCCTCAGACAGGGACTAGCTGGGTGACTCTGGGCAAGTCACTTAACTGTGTTTGCTTTAGTTCCTCATCTGTAAAATGACCTGGAGGAGAAAATGGTCAACACCCCAGCATCTCTGCCTAGAAAACCTCAAATGGGGACAGGAGAGTCAACCATGACTGAAACCATTGAACAACAGCAACACATTTATTTGAAGGAAAATAATATGAACTATTAAAAATAATAGGGGGCAGCTGGGTGGTGCAGTGGATAGAGCACTGGCCCTGGAGTCAGGAGTACCTGAATTCAAATCCAGCCTCAGACACTTAACACTTACTAGCTGTGTGACCTTGGGCAAGTCACTTAACCCCAATTGTCTCACCAAAAACAAACCCAAAACAAACAAACATTTAGGGCAGCGAGGTGGCACAGTGGATAAAGCACCGGCCTTGGATTCAGGAGAACCTGAGTTCAAATCCGGCCTCAGACACTTGACACTTACTAGCTGTGTGACCCTGGGCAAGTCACTTAACCCCCATTGCCTCAGCAAAAAACAAACAAACAAAACCAAAACCATATGTTTAAAAAAAGGGGGGGGGCAGCTAGGTGGTGCAGTGGATAGAGCACTGGCCTTAGATTCAGGAGGACCTGAGTTCAAATCCAGCCTCAGACACATAACACTTACTAGCTATGTGACCCTGGACAAGTCATTTAACCCTCATTGCCCCGCCCAAAAAAACAAAAAGAAACAAAACAAAAAACCAAAAACTAATAGCTAACATTTAGATAGTGCTTTGTTACAGACACTATGCTAAGCACTTCATGACTATCCCACTGGAGCCTCGAAACAACCCTTGGATGTAGGTGCCATTGTTATCCGCATTTTACAGATGCAGAAACTGAGGCAAACAGGGTCACACAGCTAGTAGTGTCAAGTGTCTGAGACTGGATTTGAACATAGGTCCTCCTGACTCCAGGGCCAGTGCTCTATCCACTGCAGCCATCTAGTTGTACCTCCTTTTCCAAATGATAATCCTTTAACTACTTGAAGACTGATAGCGCCTCCCATTCAAATCTTCCCTTCTTCAGCGGGGCACCGCTATTTCCTTCAGCTAACGCTGTGTGAAAATGTTTCTAGTCCCGCTTTGAATACCTTCCCTCCTTCAACATGGCTCCTGGAACTGAATCCAGCTCCCCAGACTTCTGACCAGGGCAGAGGACGGACAGACCGGATGTTCTACCTCTTGGACTAAAACCAAGGAGTGGGTCAGGGTTTTTAAGGCTGCCACATCACACCGTTGGCTCATATGAAGTAAGCTTTGGGTTCGCTGAGATCCCTTGATCTTTTTCAGATGAATTGTTGATGCCTCACCCACTCGATACTTGGGACATTTCTATCTGCTTGCTTCTGCTTTTTCATCAGGTTGTTTGAACATTTCCTCCATTCTGATCGAGGTTTCCATCGGAGACCTGTTGTGGGTGTTGGCTCAGCCCACAACCACTCCCTGCTTCTGGACACTGTACCTCCAATGGCATTAATGAGAATGTTTTCTTTCTCAGGCCTGGTGAAGATCATTGAACCTGGAAGGACTGGTGAGAAGGAGAACCTAATTTTGGAACCTGGAGTGGGTCTCGTGTTGGAGGAATGCAGCATGGGGAGGAGGGAGTTGGGCGGCAGATGGTGGCACTAGGACATAGGGCACCCAGGAGCAGTGGAGAGGAACCACTGAGAGGGGGCAGGGAAAGGACAGCGTTGGAATCATGCCTCAAGTTGGCCCCACTTCCAGGAATGTCAGTAAGGAATGCTGTCTGGAGGAGGGGGTCATAGTGGGTGTGGGACAGGTGTCAGTGTGGCAGAAGTTGGGGGGAGGTTGGGTTGAGGAGTCAGGAAGGAGATTGGGGTCTGGGGAAGGATGGAATTGGAGGCACATGACATCAAAAGTAGGTCTAAAGGGGGTAATTGGTCCAGAGAAGGATAGCACAATGTGAAGGTCACTAACGATCACTAGCCCTTTGACGTTTGCAAAGTGCTTCACAAATATTATCCCATTTGATCCTCACAATAACTCATGGAGGTGTTATGATAATTGGCATTTTATAGATGAGGAAAATGAAGCTGAAAGAATTAAGTGACTTGCCCAGGGTCACACAGTTAGTACTTATCTGAGGCCAAATTTGAACTCAGGTCTTCCTGACTCCAGGCCCAGTGCTCTATCCAGTGAACCACCACCTGGCTGCCTCTAGAACCTAGCCCAAGATCAGGGCTGCCTCTGCAAGCAGAGAAAGATCAGGCGACTGGCGTCCTATACTGGGACCCTAGTAGAAACTGGACTCTAGTCATTAGGGAAGGTTGGGATAATAGACAGGAAAATCAGTCAGTCAGTCAACAAGCATTTATTAAGCATTTACTAAGTGCTAGGCACTGTGCTAAGAATACAAAACCAAGTGTAATAGGTGGCTCAAAGTCATTTGCAGAAGACTTTTTCTTTGGTGGAGATTAATTACTCAAAGGTGAAAGATTGAAAGAAGGGAAAGTCTGGTCTCCTGCTTCTCACTGCAAGATAGACATGGGCAACATTGTTCAGGTCCCTGAAGGGAAGGCTGCTGGGAAGAAGCTGACAAGCCCCTTGGACGTGTCCCTACACCCAGCTCATAGCACCAGCCTTTCAGTGCACCTGGGACTCTCTTGGTTGAGCGGAGTTATCTCGATCCCAGTGGGAGAGCTCATTCACACTATGTTTTCTCTGCTCTATCTGCTCATGCATATGCTTTCTCTGACTTCTGTTTGCTATTGGTTTGGATAAATGGGTTTATTTTCTATTTGCTACATGTGTTCTTTGGGGAACACCAGGGTCAAGCCTTGGATATATAGCTTGGGACACTCCTTCCCCATTGAAGGATAGAAATCAAGAGCACAGCTTGAACCTAAAAAAGTATTTCCCCGAGACCAACAATATTTAAGGGAGCAGAAAGATCTAATTCTACCCTGGTACCCCATCTCTCTGAGGAGTATAGAATGGGCCACTCAGAAAAGGGCAGTGGGAAGAGACTTGAGATATCTCTTCATGCCTCCCTGAGAGTCACATATAGACAGACCCACATGGACCTGTATAAACTGTGTTTTGACTATATAACTTATTCAAGCCATTATCTGCAACTTGAATGCTTCCCTAGCTCCTTCCTAAGGTCCCCATCTGTGAGGTTTCATCTTTGGGTCTTTTTTTGTCGGCTTCCTCCCTGCCTGCTCCTAGGACCCCAGACACCTCTTGGAAAAGTAACCATAGAGAGCTGACTGCCTTCAGTTGTGTACTCCCTTATCCTTTCTAGGGCTACCTTCTGGTCTCCCTGCCTCTTTGCCCTTTGGGACTGATCACACCCTGACATTCTTAGCTACCTCACCCCCACCTTCTCCCTTACAGTAGATGTTGGGGCTTCTGGCTTCCTGGAGGGGACTGAGGGGAATTGCCTTAGCCCTGACCCATCCACACAGTCTATTCCTCTTTTCCAATCCTTTCTGGCTTTCTGGTCCCAGAAGATCCCTGTTCCTTCCTTAGGCTCATCTCTCACCTGTATCCCTCGAGTAAGTTCTCTGACATCCATATGTTTGTCTGACATTGCTGCTATTAACACGGGACAAACTTGGATCTCTGAAGCACTTTATGGTCTCTCATGTGTATTAGCTATTTCATTCAACAACAGTCCTGTGAGGTGAGAGTTTAAGCAGAATCAACCTCCTCAATTTTCAGAGGCAAAAACTGAGGCTCAGATACATGTAGTAATTGGCCCACGGTCACACAGCTCAGTTAACGGAGAAGTCAATGCAATCTCATCTCCTGCCAGACTTGGCAGCTGCTGGTGACCCCACTCTGACCCAGGTCTTCTCTTCCCAGGGAATTCTGTTCCTTGTGTCCCGAGGAGCTAGCCAGGGTGCTGGCTCATCTTCATCTTTGCCCATTTCCTCTGCTGTAGCAATGGTCTGAATGGCAGCAACCACAGAGTCATTATGAATCATTCAAATGAGAGTTTGGAAGGAGCTCTTCAGTACCTGGCCCCGGGCTGTTTAACATTGTTATTGGTCACATGGTTAAATACAAAGACGACCTGATTATCATATCTGCAGGTGACATAGATGTGACGATCAGGATTCAATAAGATAGGTTGGCACATTGGGGCGATCTCATGAGATAAATGTAACCGCGATTAAATTTAATGTAAAGTCTTACACTTGGATTCAAAAAGTCATCTTCAAGGGGGCAGCTAGGTGGTGCAGTGGATAAAGCACTGGTCCTGGATTCAGGAGGACCTGAGTTCAAATCCGGCCTCAAACACTTGACACTTACTAGCTGTGTGACCCTGGGCAAGTCACAACCCCCATTGCCCTGCAAAAAAAAAAAAAAAAAAAAGTCATCTTCAGAAATCCAAGATGGCAGAAGCATAGCTCAATAGCAGTTTGTCTGAAAAAGTTCTGGGGGGTTTTAATGGACTTTGAGATCAATAGGAGTCAGCAGTGTGAGAAAAGCAAATGAGATCTCAGACTTCATTGAGAGGGGTGACTTTCAGGAACAAGGGAGAGAGAGTGGCCATTGTCCTGGTCAGAATTTCAGGATCTCTGTCACTTCTGGGCGCTACAGTTTAGGAAAGACATTGATGAACTAGAAGAAGGCAACCCAAATAGGAAAGGCATCTGTGATGTGGGAGGATCGCTTGAATGATCTGGGTGAGATGGTCCCCGAGTCTGAGAGCTGGAGGGGCTTCAGTGGCCAGATCTAGTCCAGCCTATTTACTCTCACAAGTTATCAGAGGAGGGATTCACCTCATTCCTCCTGTCTCCAGAGGGCAGAACGAGGAGCTCTGGTCACAAATAGTCCAGAGACCTGTTGAGTTTGCATATTAGCAAACTTCCTAACAGAGCTGTTCCAAAGTCCTCCAGGCTGCCTGGGGAGGTGGTAGTTTCCTCTCAGTGAAGGGCTCCAAGTGCATCAGACCCACATATCAAATAGAATCAAGATGGCTGGTGTTCCCATGGACTGTTAAGGTTTGCAAAGCCCTTGACATGGCTTAGACTTCATTTGCTTTTCATAGTACCTCTGTGAGGGAGTTTTTACTACTGTCCCCATAGTACAGATAAGGTGAGGCTATCACACAACTAGGAAATATCTGAAACAGGATTTGAGCTCATCTTTTCCTGCCTCCAAGTCTGACAGCCCATGCACTTTGTCATGTTGCTGTGCATCTTTTAGGTCAGACTACTGGTCATCTGTGGATCAGGTTGGAGAGTGCATGAGGTCCTTCGTGGTTTTAAGACCATGTGTATGTATTCTGTTCCAATTCAGTTCTTTGGGATTTGATTCTAATTTCTGCCTGATTTGTTGATAGAGTAGGCATGATGTGGGTGCTTGAGCTTTGGACTTCCCTTTTCCATGGAATCAAGTCATTTGAGATTCTAGAGGTGAGTGAGCTATATCTGTCACAATGATACATTCAATTTTTCAGTTTAAATGTTCCCAGAAACCATAACCTAGCTCCAAGGTCACCAGGGATCAAAATCTCAGGGCCATGGGGATCATCTCAGGAACCTGAAACTGAGGAGGACAAAGAACATGGGAGAGAAAGCAACGTCCTGAGTCCATTTCTCCGAATGGAGGGAGAAAAGAGGGAGCAAGAGAGGGAAGTGCTTCCCCTCTCCCCATTTTAGTTCCTGGTGTCCATGCCAGGCACAGAAAACTGGAGCTGCTGCTGCTGAGAGCGGCAGTAAGACAGCAATGGGCTCAATCCCGTTCCTTTGGAAGATGCTGGCAGCCAATCAAAGGAAGCTACCTCTACCGCAGGGCAGGGCATGCTCCGTGTTAAGAGAACTGGGGGTTCTCCAAAGGTCTGTCAGGGACATCTCCATGTTAGAACTGAAAAGCCCACATCACCTGCCCTGGGGGGGTGGGGCTCCATTTGAAGCTCTCATTGTCTTCTTCGCTCTTTATAAAGTAGCTCGTGACCTTGTCCTTCTATCGAAACTGCTCTCTCCAAAGTCACCAGTGAGCGCTTGGTGGCCACATCCTCTTCTCAATCCTCACTCCCCTTGGTCTCTGCAGCCTCTGACACTGTAGCTCACCCTTCTCTCTTCTTGAGACTCTCTTCTCTCTAGGCTCTCTTCTGGCGCTCCTCCTCTGTCTCCTCTGCGGGATTCTCCTGCAGGCCATGCCCTCTAACTCTGGGTGTTCCTCAGGCTCCGTCCTGAGCCCTCTGCTCTTCTCCCTCTGCACTTCACAGAGTGATCTCCTCAGCTCTCATGGCTTCAGTGACTATCTCTGTGCTGCCAGTTCTCTGGCCCCAGTCTCTCTCCTGACTGCTAGTCCTGCGTCTCCAATAGCTTTTCAGACATCTCAGACTGGATGTGCAGGAGCCATCTTGGAACTCCACACGTCCAAAACAGAGCCCCTTCTCTTTCCTCCCAACACCCCCCCTCCTCCCTTCCCTATTACTGTCGAGGACAACACCGTCCTCCCAGTCCCTCAGACTCCCAACCTAGGAGTCATCCTGCACTCCTCACAATCTCCCAGCCCCCAAATCCAATCTGCTGCCAAGGCCTGTTGAGTCACCCCTGCAACATCTCTCAGATATGCTCTGACACTGCTCTCAGCCTTTATAGCCTGCCCCCTCCTACCTTTCCAGTCTTCTCACACCTTACTCCCCCAAATATACTCTTTGATCCAGTGACCCCGGCCTTCTGGCTATTCCACAAACAAGACCCTCCATCTCTAGACTCTGGGCATTTGTCCGGGCTGTCCCCTATGCCTAGCATGCCCTCCCTCTTCATCTCCAGCTCCTGCCCTCCCTGACTTCCTTGAAGTTCCAACTGCATTTTCTGCAGGAAGTCTTTGCCAAGCCCTCTCCATCCCAGGGCCTTCCCTCTGAATGAGTTCCTCTTGTTCCTCATAGAGCCTGCTCTGTATATGTTTGTTTGTTTGTATGTTGTTTCCCTGATTACCTGTGAACCCCCTGAGGGCAGAGACTATCTTTGCTTCTTTGCCCTGCACATGATAGATATTTGGCAAATGTTTATTGACTGACTGACTAGTTCTCAAAGACCCCTAGAGCTCCCCTAATCCCCGCCCCCCCTTCACCTCTGTGTCCCAACATTCAGCATAATGCTTAGCAAATAGTAGATGCTGACTACAGGCCTGTTGACTTTTTGATTTGTCTCGTAGAAACCCAGCCTCCACGAAGGAAAATGAGTTGTGTAAGACATATTTTCTAGGGGAAAATGATAAGAAATATGAGACTGCATTGGATTTTACCACTAAGACTTAGAGATGCCTCTAGGCACCAGAGGTCCACAGGACAGCTGGGCTGGGTGGAGGCTTCAGAATCCCTGGGCTCGCCCCTTCACACTGCTGGCGCCCAGGAGATGCCTGGGTTGTCAAGCATACCTTCCCCTGCTCGCATCTCTGAGGCAGGCAGACAAAGAAGGCCCTTTGCTTGGTGCCCAGCCTGCTCCTCGGCCACTTCATGGATGGGCTCTGGGCAGGGAAATTTCAGAAGAGTTCTTGCTTCAACCAGCCCTTTCAGCTTCTTTGTTCTATGGGCTGGGAGGCTTCCACTCTCACTGGGGACTCTGGATGATATGGTTGAAGTGCCCCCATCCAAGCAGGGGAGGGATTTCTGGGATTGGTCTCTGGGCTCCTGGCACTCCAGTCACTTTGCCCAAAAGGGAAATACCCAAACTGACTCCCAAGGACGCTTCTGAGCTATTAATTAAGCTTTATGGTGCTTTGAGATCCCCAGTGAGAGGCTGCTGGGCAGATACTGAACATCAAACTGAAACCCAGCCGACGTCTGAATTCTGACCTTGTTTCGAAGGGCTAAAAACAAGGAAGAGAAAAACCATTGAAATCTGACAAGACCTCCTCCTCTTCATGTCCATGTTCATATGCTGATTTATATCCATATCCTGGGGGAAGCCAGCAGGGATTCAAACCATTCTCAGCCTTTGTCAGAACCTCAAACAGTCTTTGCCAGTCTCACCAGAATTAGCTGGCCATGGGTCCTGCTGGATTTATTATTGGGCTGTTGTGGGGAGAATCACGGTGAGGAGGCCCACGGGGACCCCCAACATTTGGCTTTGAAATGCTCTCGGTCCCAGACTGCATCTAGTCTGGCCAAGAGGCTCTTCTTCAGGGGATGCTGTTGGCTGTCCTTTCTTTACTTGGGTGCAATCCACCAGGAACCTGGAATCTTCCTCACCCGCGGGGATGCAGACAGTTGCCCCCTAGGATGTCAGCGCTTGACCCAGAGGTCTGTAGCCTCACCCTCATTATAGTCTATATACTAGTCACTGAAGATTTGCATAAAGCACTTTGTAAACATCAATTAGCTAATTAAGTCTTAGAACACATCTGGAAACAAAGGCACACCATTGTGCTCATTTTATAAAAGGCGGAGTTGAGACAGAGACTTAAGTTCTGTCAGATAATGGCTCTATTAAGGCACCAGGCAATAAAGAACTTGTCTCGGTGGTTCTGAGCAGCTAGTGTAGACAGTATGACCCAGATGAGTAGGAGGGACCTTGGGAGAGTTGTATTGGCAGAGGCCATTTCTTGTTATTCCAAGAAAGCTCCTCAAATACAAGTTTCTTTGTGCTTGCCTCTCCCCACCTGGATTGTGAGCACCTGGAGGACAATGTAGGGTGGTCAACTGGGGTTCCAAATGTCCTGCTTAATTTGGATCTTTTCCAAAACACTCACCGAGGAGTTGCCAACTCTTGTTCAGAGAGGGTCCCCAAGGACTGGAGAGGACTCCTAGGCATCTGGGCCACCTGAGCAATGATCCCCTCTATAGTCTATCTTAACAAGCCTCTGCTGGGTCACAGGGAATCCATGACTTCCCTAGGAAGTGGCTCCTGTAGGGAAGGCTCTCCCTGTGAGCTGATAGCAAGCCTGAATCAGCCATTTTACAAGTTCCTCCCATAGCTCCTACTTCTTTGTTGTTGTCGTCATTGTCCTTGAGCCATTTAATCACGTCTGCCCCTTCATGTCCCCATGGACCACAGCACTCCAGGCCCTTGCCTTCTCCACCATCTCCCAAAGTCTGTCCAAACTCATGCTCATCTGCCCATCTCGTCCTCTTCTCCTTTTCCTTCAATCTTTGCCCACATCAGGGTCTTTTCCAATGAGTCCCATCTTCTCATGATGTGGTCAGAGTATTTCAGCTTCAATTTCAGCATTTGATCTTCCAGTGAAAAGCCTGAATTAATCTCTTTCTGCATTGACTGATTTGATCTCTTTGCTCTCCAAGGGACTCTCAACAGTTTTCTCCAGCTCCACAAATCAAAAGCATACATTCTGTACCACTCTGCTTTCCTTAAAGTCCAATGCTCACAGCCCTCCATTACTACTGGAAAAAAAACAAACACCACATACACACATAGCTTTAACTATATGGATCCTGGAACAAGTAGGATCCCTCTTCCATGTATTAACCTTTTAAACACTCACACACAGTAAACACTTAATAAATGGTCCTTTCTCCTCCCTCCCTTCCACTCTTCCTTCCTTCCTTCCATTCAAAGATTATTCATTGGGTACCTGGAATATGCCCAGCTCTTCTCAGCTTATGCCCATAAAATGACAGTAGATTTGCTGCCCTCAAGCACTGCCCAATGAGATAGGAGATGACAATACCAGCAAAGGCTGTAGAAGCCCATGGCGGGGAGGGGGGGGGGTAGGTTTCCAGAAGTATTCAGCTGAATGTAACTGAATGCTCAGGACTTGGGTTTGAATCCTGGGCTCTTCTACTTATGAGCTCTATGAGCTAGGGCAGGTCACTGCACCCTCTGGGTTTGTTGCTCTGGTTTAAAATGAAGGGTCTGAAAGAAGATATAGTGAGCAACACAAAATGTAAAACAGACCATTTTGATCATATAAAATTAAAAAGGTTTTCCCCAAACAAAACTAATGTAACCAAGATTACAAGGGAAGCAGAAAACTGGAAAAGAATTTTTTAAACAAGTATCTCTGATAAAGTCCTCATCTCTCAACTATATAGAGAACTGAGTCAAATTTATAAAAGTTCAAGTCATTCCCCAACTGATAAATGGTCAAAGGATAGGAACAGGCAGTTGTCAGACAAAGAAATCAAAGCGATCTATAGTCATATGAAAAAAAATGTTCTACATCACTTGATCAGAAAAATGCAAATTAAAACAACTCTGAGGTACCACCTTATACCTATCAGAGTGGCAAATATAACAAAAAAGAAAATACTGGATTTTGGAGGGGATGTGGGAAAACTGCAATGCTAATCCACTGTTGGTGGAGTTGTAAAAAGATACCACTGCTAGGTTTATATTCCAAAGACATCCCAAAAAAGAGAAAAAGACCTATTGGTACAAAAATATTTGTAGCAGCTCTTTTTGTAGTGGCTAAAAATTGGACATCAGGGACAGCTAGGTGGCACAGTGGATAGAGCACTGGCCCAGATTCAGGAGGAACTGAGTTCAAATCCGGCCTCAGACACTTGACACTTACTAGCTGTGTGACCCTGGGCAAATCACTTAACCCCAATTGCCTCATAAAAAAAATAATTGGAAATCAAAGGAATGCCCATCCATTGGGGAATGGCTAAACAAACTATGGTATATGATGGTGTTGGAATATTATTGTGCTATAAAAAATGACAATCAGGAGGATTTCAGAAAGGCCTGGAAAGACTTGTATGAACTGATGTAGAGTGAAGGGAGCAGAACCAGGAGAATGTTGTGCACAGAGATCGCCATATTGTTGGATGAAGAACTGTGAAGGACTTAACTATTCTCAACAATACAATGATCCAAGGCAATCCCAAAGGACTCATGAGGAAACAGACTATCCACCTCCAGAGAAAGAATTGGTATTGATGGAACACAGACTGAAGCAGGCTGTTTCTCACTTTCTTTCATTTTTTCTTTTATTTGAGTCTTCTTGCACATAATAACTAATATGGAAAAGTTTTACATGATTGCATATGTATAACCCACATCTGATTGCTTACCACCTCAGGGAGGGAAGAGAGGAGGAAGGGGAGGAAGGGGAGGAAGGATAGAATTTGGAACTCAACATTTTAAATAAAATGTTTATTACAAAAAAATAAAAATAAAATGAGAGGTCTGGACTAGGAGGCTCCTGACGTCCTTTCTGGCTCTCAAATGTATGATGAAGGCAGAATGATATGGAATGAGGAAGGGCAGAGGGAGGGCTAGGCCTGTTGGTGCTCCTGGAAGAAGCTTCATGGAGGAGTTGGACTTGGGAATGGGCAGAGAAGGGAGGGGCATGCCAAACATCTCCTAGCTCTTCTGGGTTGGGGGCAGGGGCAGGGGAAGGCACCAACCTGAGGCTCAGCAGACATTGGTTGACTTTTATTACTTGGTGTCAGAAGCACATCCTTATGGTTGATTATAAAAACTATGGATCAAAATCTGTGATTCTCCTTTAATCTTCATCGTTAGCCAGTTCAGAGTGCAGGCTCTGCACCCAAGGTGTCCATTAGTGGTAAGAGTTAATTATTACTACACTTGGCATTTTCAAAGCAGGCTTACCATCTTTAATAAGTCCCCAAAGATGTCTTAAAATGGGTCTGTGTTATTATCTCATTTTGCAGATGGGCAAATTGAGGAACAAAGACTGAAGAGATGAAGACCAAGTTCCAGAAGGAGTTGGTGACTCAGCCCAGGATGGTGAGTTGAATCAGTGAGTCATGTAGATCTGTGGGATCAGGTATCTAGGTGGGGTAACGTTGTGGATGCCTGATCTCCGATGGATTGGGCCCTTTGTGCTTAGCAGAGGTTCTGCTGGGGGAGGTTTGTGGGTCCCTGTTCTGGTTCTCTCGCTCATCCTGCAGTTTTACGAAACTGTCCAAATTTAAGAAACTGGACTCAATCGACTGATCAAAGATATGGGTGCATTCTCATTCATCCACGAAGAGGCCCAGATGCTGATCCAGCCTTTTGCTACCTAAGCTGGGAGGCACTGTGAATGCTCACATTTCTATTACAGGAAGGATGCACAACATGGGATAGAATACAAGAGATTCCATTTCTTCGGGCATCTGGGGCATCTGAACGTCCCTCTGTCGTGACATGGGCAGGGATGCATGGGCTGGGTGAAACCTTTCCCAAATATCCTCAAGTGGGGGGAGGTCCAAAGGAAGGTCTCCCTCCATTAACCATCCCCCTCATGTAGAAGCCATCAAGACAGAGTGCCTGGGGGCCTTCCCGGAGGGGGTTCCCTCGAAGAAAGCCCCACATGAGGAAGTCACAGCCTCAAAAACAGAATTGATGACTGTGCCCAAGTGTCTCCTGAGGCCACACTGGGGCTGTCTGGGCTCTCCCCTGAGCTGTGTGGGGGAGGGGACACTTTCCCCATTGGCACGGGCAGCCCAGCTCACTTCATCAGTGGCCGCCTCCTGAGGAGGGCACAGCGATTTCCAAAGCTCTAAGACAGTGGTGCGGTGGGCCCTGGGTTAAAGACAAGCCCCACACTCATGAGGAGAGGCATCCCTGGAGGAGTCACATTCCAAAGATGTTCTCCCCTTTACAAACGCCTTTAACGCAATTTAGTGCAATTTGATTCACTCAACACACTTTAGTTACTGAGGGCCTCTAGTATACCAGAGGAGAGACAGGATGGCAGAGTCAGGCAGGCAGGCAATTAAAAAACATTTAATAGGGGCAGATAGATGGCTCAGTGGATAGAGCACTGGCCCTGGAGTCAGGAGTACCTGAGTTCAAATCCGGCCTCAGACACCTAATACTTACTAGCTGTGTGACCCTGGGCAAGTCACTTAACCCCAATTGCCTCACTAAAAAAACAAAACAAAACAAAACAAAACAAAACATTTAATAAGCACCTATTGTGTACCTGGCTACAAAAAAAGGCAAAAGACAGTGTCTGCTCTCAGTCAGGTTCCACTCTAATGGGGGCAATGACAACCAGGTGCAGACAAGACACCCGAGAAAGAATGACAGTAGCTGACATGGGACAAGGTGATGATTTACCTCTGGGGGCCCCAGGAAACCCCTCAAGATGGTCTCCTTAGGTGGAAGGATTCCTACTCACTCATTTGGTCAATCAGTATTGGGTAAGCCCTGGGCCAAAGCCCAGGTGTGGGACTTTCTCCTTGTTGGTGGACGTGACTGTTCTGCCTTGTATGAGGAGCACTTGGGAGAGCACCTGCCTTCTTCAGGCCCTTTGGGGATTTTTCTGGGCCAGGCGCCTTTAGGACTGGTCAAACTTCAACTCTTCCTCACGACAAATCGGGGAAGAAGGGGCAACCCCTCTTCAGGCTTATGGGGAGACACAAGGAGCCGGCAGTCCCCACCACATTTCTGTATCCTCAGTCACTCACTAGACACTGTGGGGAGTTTCCCCTCGTTTGAGATCCAGCTCTCTGTCTCTCTTTGCTCTCTGTCCTCTCTGTCTGTCTGTCTCTATATCTGTCTCTCTATGTCTCTCTTTTCTGTCTGTCTCTGTTTATTTCTGTATCTGTCTCTGTATCTGTCTCTTTCTCTTAGTAGAGCTGAGTTACCTTGGCTCACAGTGGGAGAGCTCCTTCCCTTTTGTGATCTAACATTCCTTCTCCTACTTACCTTCTCTGATTTCTCTTTTGCTACAACATCTATAAATGGGCTTCTTTACTATTTGCTATATATGCTCATTGTGGAACTGGGTTTTGATCAGAAAGGGGTCAAGACTTGAATAGAGACCTTGGGCCCCCCAAAATGATAAATCAATCAGAGTTAGCTTGAATCTGATCACATCCCCAAGACTAACGATATTTGAGGGAGCAGATAGATCTACCTCTAGCCAAGCATCCCTTTCTCTGAGGAGGGCAGAGTGGTGGCCTCTGGTCCCAAGCTCCTCCTTCCCCAGGTGTGAGGTGAGAAGGACCTGTACTAGTATGGAGGAGAATATTGAACAGATGTTTTAAAGGTAGAATCAACTTTGGCCTTAGCACTATGTTGGATGTGTGTGTGGGGGGTGAAAGTAATGAGGAGTCCAGGGTGACTCCTAGGTGGGGAGCCTGAGGGACTGGGAGGATGCGCGTGCCCTCTATAGTAAAAGGGAAGATGGCATGAGGGTTCGGGGGATAGAGAATGTGATGATTGGTTGATGATGATGATAAAACATATGGTACTTACTTTGCTGGGCTATTGGGAAGAAAATTCTGTGTCAGGTATAAGGTACTATATAAATGTTATCTGTTGGGGCAGCTAGGTGATAGAGCACTGACTCTGGAGTCAGGAAGACCTGAGTTCAAATCTGGCCTCAGATACTTAATACTTACTAGCTGTGTGACCTTAGGCAAGTCACTTAACCCCAATTGCCTCGCTAAAATTTTTTAAAAATGTTATCTATTATTGTTGCAATAATCAACCTCATGGGTTTATTGTAAGGAAATCTTTCTTTAAAGTACTATATAAATGTAGTTTACCATAAAAAAATGATGATGAGGGGAATGGAGAATGAGTTCAGGTCTGGACCTGTTGAGCAGAATATCTCCATCCCCTTTGAGACATCTGAGAGGAAGTTGGAGATTTGAGATTGGAGGTCAGCAGAGAGATTATTGCAAGATAATCAGTTTTCATACCAGGAGGTTCCCACAATACTGAAATAATTTGCAATGCTCTGTCCTAGTCTTGAGGCTAATGGACAATAAGAAAATAGTCCTTGACCACAAGGAATTTACCTTCTACTGTGAAAGAGATCAATCAGCAAGCCCTAATTAAGCACTTTCCTACCACCTTGTCACCTTAGGCCTCAGTTTCCTCCTTTCTAAAAGGATTGGGGAGGACTTTGCTGCTTCTGAGGTCCCTCCCAGTTCTGCATCTATGGTCCTGGGATTCTGCCTGTCAGGTACTGGGCTAAAGGGTTAGAATATACAAAAACCAGGATGCAAGACAGCCCCTGCCTTCAGGAAGCTCACGTTCTATGGGACAAATAAATAATCATAAGTGATCTGAGGAGGCAGAGATCACTACATGGAGGGGATCAGGGATAGATTCCTACAGGAAATGCAGGGGGGCTCAGCTCAAAGGAAACAAAGAATTCTAAAAAGTGAAAGTGCAGCAGAAACTTATAAAAATAAGAGCCATTTCCCAACTGACAAATGGCCAAGGGACATTAACAAGTGGTTCTCAGAAGATCAAAGGAAAAGGACAAGGACAAAGGTATCTATAGCAGCTCTCTTTTGTGGTGGCAAAGATTAGAAATTATGGGGATGCCCATTTATTAGGGAATGGATGAACAAGTTGTAGTGTATGATTGTGAGGGAATACTATTGTGAGGATGCTATAAGAAGTGATGAGCAGGGAGGCGGCTAGATGGCTCAGTGGATAAAGCACCAGCCCTGGATTCAGGAGGACCTGAGTTCAAATCCAGCCTCAGACACTTGACACTTACTAGCTGTGTGACCCTGGGTAAGTCACTTAATCCCAATTGCCTCACCAAAAAAAAACCAAAAAAAAAAAAACAACCCCAACTCTGAGGTACCACCTTATACCTATCATTTATTTTTTTTAATTTTTTTTTTTAGTGAGGCAATTGGGGTTAAGTGACTTTCCCAGGGTCACACAACTAGTAAGTGTTAAGTGTCTGAGGTCGGATTTGAACTCAGGTACTCCTGACTCCAGGGCCGGTGCTCTATCCACTGTGCCACCTAGCTGCCCCTACCTCACACCTATCAGATTGACTAATATGACAAAACAAAGGAAAATAATAAATGTTGGAGAAGCAGCTGTGGAAAAATCGGAACACTAATGCATTGTTGGTGTTCTCCATTCTGGAGAACAATTTGGAGCTATGCTCAAAGAGCTATAAAACTGTGCATACTCTTTGACCCAACAATAGCACTATTAGGTCTGTATCCCAAAGAGATCATGGAAAAGGGAAAAGGACCCACATGTACAAAATATTTATAGCTGCTCTTTTTGTGGTGGCAAAGAATTGGAAATTGAAGGGATGCCCTTCAATTGTGAAATGGCTAAACAAGTTGTGGAATATGAATGTTTTGCTTTGTTTTGTTTTTGGTGAGGCAATTGGGGTTAAGTGACTTGCCCAAGGTCACACAGCTAGTAAGTGACAAATGTCTGAGGCTGGATTTGAACTCAGGTCCTCCTGAATCCAGGACCCATGATCTATCCACCGCGCCACCTAGCTGCCCCTGTGGTATGTGAATGTAATGGAATACTATTGTGCTGTAAGAAAAGATGAGCAGGCAGATTTCAGAAAAACCTGGAAAGACTTCAGTGGACTGATGCTGAGATGAGCAGAACTAGTAGAACATTGTACACAGTATCAACAACATCGTGTGATGATCAACTGTGATGGACTTACTTAATTCTTCTCAGCAATACAATGGTCCAAGATAATTCCAAAGGACTCATGATGGCAAATGCTCTCCAAATCCAGAAAAAAAGAACTGTGGAATATAGATGCAGATTGAACCATACTGTCTCTACTTTTTTTGTTTTTGTTTTTTCTTTTCTGAGGTTTTTCCCTTGTGTTCTGACTCTTCTTTCACAACATGACTAATGCAGAAACATGTTTAATGTGATTGTACATGTATAAACTATATCAGATTACTTGCTGTCTTGGGGAGGGGGGAGGGAAGGGAGGAAGGGAGAAAAATTTGGAACTAGAAATCGTATAAAAACAAATGTTGAAAATTATCTTTACATGTAACTAGAAAATAACAAAATATTTTTATGATAAAACAAAACATTGTAGTGATGTTCAACTGTGAAAGTCTCAGCTACTCTGATCAAGACAATGATCCAAGGGCCAATAATTCCAAAGGACTTATGATGAAAAAGGCTATCGATCAACCTTCAGAGAGAGAGAGAGAGAGAGAGAGAGAGAGAGAGAGAGAGAGAGAGAGAGAAAAAACTGAGGAACTCTGAGTGCAGACTGAAGCAGATTGTTTTCCACTTTCTTTATTTTTCATATCCCCCTTTTTGCAATGTGGCTAATGTAGAAATAGATTTTGCATTAAAAAAAAGAAGGTGAGGCAGGAGGTCTTTCTGGCGTGAGGACTGCCTGTGCAGAAGCACAAGGGTGGGGCTGGTGGAATGACAAGATTGGGGAGCAGGGAGTAGAGCAGTTTGGGTGGAGGTCAGAGGGTGAAAGGGTAAGCTCAAACCCAGCCCTGGTTGGCTTTAGAATAAAAGTGGCTTCACACAGATTCTAATGAAGCCTTTCAGGGGCGTCTGGTGCATGAAATGAGGCCTGTCTAGACCAGAGGCCCTTCTAAAGGTGTTAGCAGTCAATCAATCGTCATCAGCGGGTGCTGATTTCTGTGAGACACCGAGCCGAATGAGTCATCCTTCATTCTTTCCCAATATATTTTTGGTTCTTGAGGATGGCAGGAGGCCGGCCCCTCCTGGAAGCTGGAAGCCTCCTTTTCCTGCTGCCTTGGCGGCTTTGGACATTTCTGGAGGAGCCCAGGGTTGGGCAATCAGCCTTGATCTCTCATTTTGGGGCTCCCCCTGCCATGTGGGCATGGAGCAAACATGGCCCAGGAACAGGAAAGCCCTGGGGGAGGTCAGCCACAAGGGGAGGGATGTGTGAGTGAGGCCAGAGTCTTGTGGAGCCAGCATGGATGTGACAACAGGAGGGTGTGGGCCTGGCCACAGAACTGGCTCCACGTGCCTAAGGTGGTGACAGCTTCGGGACCTGGTTTCGCTTCCTGTTTCTCGTTTCTGGAGTGGCAGTCCACAGGGGCTGCTCCTTGGAGATGGGCTGTTCACATTCCAGACTTGGGCACCGACAGCCTGGGAATTACAGGAGAGTTTATCCTGTGTCACGCATTCTCTGCCAGCCCGGGTTACATCAGCCCTGACTTTGTACACCCCAGGCTTCCCCAGAGACAGCTCAGAAGGCCCTCTGTGCCCTCACCTGCACCATAAAGGTGCCTTAACGTCCTCTGGGTCTATGACTCCTTTCTCTGACAGACTGGAGTGTGGGATAGAGGAGACACTAGCTGGTGGGTGAACCAGAGGTGGTCTTGTGATACTGTCCTCGGCCTAACTCATCCTGGCCTCAGTTTCTTTGCCTGAGAGTTCTTTATCTAAAGGGGAAGTTCTTTAAAAGTGTCTTTATCCAAAATGGGAAAAGTAACCCCCTGGCTTCTGGTGCCTCTGTGAAATAACACCGCAGAGGGATTTGTGTTTACTCAGTGTTTTCACCCCAGCAGAATGTAAGCCCCTTGAGGCAGGGGATGTTTCATTTTGATTTCTGTATCCCTAGTGCCTGGCACAAGTCAACAGGCATTTATTAAGCACCTCCTATTACTAGAAACTGTGTTAAACATATTGCTCACCAAAGCAAGTGCTTAATAAATGCTCGTTAGATGAGTGAGTGAGTGAGTGAATGAAGATCAGAGATGATTGACTGAAAGTGAAGAGGTCTGTAAATGACACTCAGGACAGAGATCGATGCATTAGTTCTTCTTCTTCTTCTTTTTTTCTTTTGGTAAGGCAATTGGGGTTAAGTGACTTGCCCAGGATCACACAGCTAGTAAGCATTAAGTGTCCGAGGTTGCATTTGAACTCAGGTCCTCCTGACTCTAGAGCCCGTGCTCTATCCACTAAGCCACCTAGTGGCCCCAATGCATTATTTCTTGATCCCCCCCACCCCCCTGCCATCTCCCATACATTTTTGTCCTGTGGCTCCCGAGATCTAACCTCTCCATCTCCCGCCACTGGATGGCTGGGGATATCTCAGGCTCAGTATATCCACAATGGAGCCCAGTGCACACGTCCTTCAGACTTCTCTATTCCCACCATCTTCCTGCCATCCTTGCTGTCATCCAGGGTCATGACCTTGGAGCTTTCCTCGGGACTCCCTCTCCTTGAGCCCAGAGTCAAACCTTGCTGTTTCTGTCTCCACCGTGTCTCTCCCATCTGTTCCCTCCTCTCTCCTCCCAGAGCCCTCATCGCCTCTCACCTGGACTGTGGCAATGACCATTCGTGGGTGTCTTCGCCTCTGGTCTCTTTTCTCTCCTGATCATCCCCCATGAGCCAGTCAGTCACAGGATCCTAGATCTGCAGGAGGAGGGGACCTCGGAGCCCACTAAATCCACTCCTCCCTTTGCAGAGGACAAAGCAGGCCTAGAGAGGTCAGGCCACTTGCCTAAGTTCTCTCAGACTATTGGGAACAGGACCAGCTTTTAAGCCAGGGCCTCTT
Source organism: Dromiciops gliroides (assembly GCF_019393635.1). Lineage (NCBI taxonomy): Eukaryota > Metazoa > Chordata > Mammalia > Microbiotheria > Microbiotheriidae > Dromiciops > Dromiciops gliroides. The sequence continues at coordinate 3,171,179 of NC_057863.1, read as the reverse complement.
TATTCCAAATACAATGTTCTTCAGCAGCAGAGGGTCCCAGGTGAAGGAGGAGATGAGCCCGTTGGGCTCTGCCCTACTCAGAGTATGGCAGGAGAAAGGTACCTGGGTCTGGGGCCCATGGATTAGGAGGGACCCTGATAAACTGGGGGTGTCCAGGAAAGGGAGAAGCCCGGAGGCCATGATGTAGAAGGATTGGTGGGAGGAAGTGAGGGTCCTTAACCTGATGAGAAGGTCCAGGGAAGACAAGATGGCTGTCCTCAAGGTTCTGAAGGGTGCCCCAGAGGGCAGCAGCAGCAGCAGGTGCATTGGGGAGCTGCTGAGGAGGAAACCCCCCTAAGCATGAGAGCTACCTCAGCAGCCTGGGCAGCCTCAAGAGGCCCTGGGCTCCCCCTCCCGGGAGACCTCCTGGCTGGCTGGTCACCCCTGAGGAGCATTGCAGAGGGAGAGCCACGCTTGGCCTCCTCTGTCTGTGAGGTCTCTTCCAGGGCTGGGCGTCTGGATTCTATGCTCACAAGGGATTTTCTGGATTTAGGTCTTCCTCCCTCCCTCCCTCCCCTCCTTCCTTCCTTCCTTCCTCCCTCCCCTCCTTCCTCCCTCCCTCCTTCTTACCCTTCCTTCCTTCCTCCTTCCCTCCCTTCCTCCCTTCCTTCTTTCCCTTCTCTCTTCACTCATTCACTTATTCATCCTTTTTTTGGTGCTTTCTAGTTGTTCTTACCTTTGAACATCTGGATACCCTTCATCCTTCTGGCAGAGTTTTATATCTGGGGTTTGCATACATAGATGTTTGTCAGTTATTTCACTTCTTCCTATTTAATGCAGACATGGTGTGGGATGGCCCAGCTCTGGGGTCTCACTGCAGCAAGACCACCATTTTAGACTCACCTCACTACAGGGGCTTTTCCAAACCTTTTCAGCCCTCCTCAGGCTGCCTATCACTCTGCCTCTCAGCTGAGGGTCTTGCCCCATTACCGAGATCTCTCTATTCTCTTCTTTCTCATCTCTCAGCTTCCAAATACCTTCTGCCACTATGTCCTTCACGCATCTCTTACATGATGTGGTGGTCCTTCTCCTTGTCAAGGCAAACCCTTCTCTGTGCACAAGCAGTCCCACACCATCCTGTTTTCTCCAGCAGAATGCCCTCTGTGTCAGCCCCACTCCCTCGCTAACCACCAGCCTCTCCATCTAGCCCCTTCCTTGCTGCCTACAAACATATCCATCTCTCTCCCATCTTGGAAAACCCTCACTTGATCCGTACATCCCCACCAACCATCACCCCCTAGGCCTTTTGTGGCTAAAGGCCTTGAGACTTCCCTACAGTCAGAGGCTCCAAGCCCTCCTTCTCATCCTCTCCTTATCTCTATCGTCTGGCATCCCATCTCACCCTTCAGCTCCTCTCCCCAGAGTGACCAGCGAGCTCTTACTGGCCAAGTCCTTTTGTCCAATCTCATCTTTCCTGACCTCTATGCAGCCTCTGATACTGTGACTCACTCTTTTCTCCTTTAGACTCTCTTCTTGCTAGGTTTTCTGACACCCTCGGCCCTTGTTCTCCTCCTACTTTTCTATCTGGTTCCTCTTCAGCTGTCTTTACTGGACCTTCATCCAGGTAACACTTGCTAATTGTGGTCATCCCCCAGGGCTCTCTCCTAAAACCTTCTGACTATTTTACTTGGTGATTTCATGAGCTTCCATGGATTCAATGATCACATCCACGTTGATGATTCTCAGATATCTATTTTTTCAGCCCCCAATCTCATGTCTCCATCTGCCTGTTGGACACCTCAAACAGCTATTCCACAGACATCTTTAACTCACCATGTTCAAAATGGAAATTTCCCTCCAAACTCTCCCCTCTTCCTGACTTCTCTATTATTATCAAGGGTTCCACCATCCTCCCAGCCATCCGAACTCATAATCCAGGTGTCACCCTTGACCCTTCCCTTGTATGCCAAAGATTCCATTTCCATCCCTTCTCTCTCTCCTGTGACTCTGCCACTACTTTTGTCCAGGCCCCATCCCCACCCCACTGGACTATCATAATAGCCCAGTCTCTTACCTTACCGGTCTCTCCCCAAGCTAGTCCATCCCCAAGGCAGCTGTAAAATTGATTTTGCTAAAGCAAAGATCTGAGCCTGTCATGCCTATACTCAATAAACTCCAGTGGCTCCCTGTGACAGCCAGCATTAAGTTGAGAGTGCTTTGTCTGGAGTTCAAAGCCCTTTGTGATAAAATAATGGGATTTGTCCGATACTCCAAGGCTCACCTAGAGATGAATCTAAACTGATTGAATTAAATGAGAGTGACTGACTTTGCTGATTGGCCTCCTTCAAGTTAATTAGATAGTAACCACACCTGGCTGGCCCTTAAGAAGGTATTGTTCTCAGGACTTTGAACTCAACTGGAGACCACCTTCAAGTCCAGTGAACCAATGGATTTGGATGATGCCAACCAATCAGCTTGAAGCAGTGTGTAAGGACCGCCTCTGCTCCAGAGCTATAAAAAGCTTCCACACTCAGTTTGAGGGCAGTTTGTGGTTGAAGCACTGGCCCTGGATTCAGGCTCCTGGCGGAGGACAGGCTGGAGCTCTAGGCTAGAGAGGCTTTTTCTTAACTCCATGTGTTCTCTTCTTTCTAATACCTGGCATGCTTTAATCAATGCTTAATGCCCAAAGACTGGTGCTGAAGCTTCTCATTGAAGGGGGCCACATGTTAGATTTTAGACATCACAGTTAGAATTTTAGCCCTTACACCTTCATAGCCTGCCACTTCCCCAACTTCCTTGGTGACCCGCTGACCCTGGTCTCCATGCTGCCTCTCCCACAAGATATCTACCCTGGCCACGCCCTATGCCCAGGGCTCTCTCTTTCCTGATCTCTACCTCTCAGCTTCCTTCAAACTTCAGCTCAAACTCTACCTCCGTCACCAAGTCTTTCCTGACCTTCCTCCATCTTAATGCCCTCCCCTTGCTGACTGTTTCTAATTTATGTTGGATAGAGCCCCTTCATTCAGAGTCGTTTGCACTTTTCTCCCCCATTAAATTGTGAGCTCTTCTTTGCATCCCCAGGGTTTAGCACATGGTACACAGTAGGTGCTTAATAAATGCTTATTGGCTGACTGACTTTCCCAAACCCTCCAGCTATCCAGGAGCCAATCAAATCCTAGATCAGGAAGTTTGGGGTCATGTCACAAGTTTTCATTTTGTCCTTTGTCTGTTTTTCTTCAAGCCTTGATTGAGCTCTGCCTTAGTCTAAGCCCCTATGCTATGCTTGGTACTGAGGGGCTACAATCATGAAGGAACCTCACTCCTTGACCTTGGGGAATCAATTGTTCTCCCTTCCCACCATGTGATAGATCCTTTCTCTTCCTCTTCCTCCCTACTTCAAACATCTCATTTCCTCCTCCTCCATATAAACTTGTCCAAACATCTCCTCATTGCTGGGTCACTGAGTTAAGGATCAAAATATATTCTCTGTAGGTGTGTGGCTCATAGACCTGTTTCCACCATTGACACATTTCCCAGGGGATCACTCCCTACTCTGACTAGTCCTTGCAGATGAGAATCTCAAGGAATTATTGCTTCATGTGACTAGATTATGGAAAGCCTTCACTGGGTATTGGGGGCAGCCAGGGAATTGGGGTCCCCAAATGGCCTCTGAACCAGGTGCTGGTCATGAGCCCCAAACTCTGGGCATCTTCTTTGTGCCTTTTGGGGCAGATTATTTAATCGTCTCTCACCTTTTGGTTGACAGAGGAAGAAACTGAGACCTGTGGAGGGAGAGAAGCTCACTCCAAGTCACAAAGTCAATCCTCCAGCAAGGGCTTAAATCCAGGGCTTCAGACTCAAATTCAGTTCTCTCTCACATAGGCTTTTAGATTTTGAGCTGGGAGGGGCTTCATTAAGCCTCCCCCTAACCCCTTGTTACAGATGAAGAGGTGAGGACTGGGGTGGGGGGTCAACCAGTGGATGGTGTGAACCCTGGATTTTTCCCACTATGTCACATGGGATCCTACTATGGAGAGTCTGGAACCTTCCACACTATTGGTCACCCTCCCTCCTGGCTCTCCCCCTGCTTATCTGCCGATCCTCCTCAGTTTCCTTTGCTGGATCTTTATCCAGGTCACAGCCCCTGACCTTGGGTGTCCACAGATCCAGTGATTCCTGCCTCCCCCTTCAATAAACAGGCTCCCTCCCTGTTGCCCACAGGACCAAACACAAAATTCTGTCTGGCATTCCTCATCCTTCCTTCTCACACTGGGCTCCACCACGTGCTCTGGGAAGGCCCTGGTCCCCTGGCTGTTCCACTGGGACCCTCCGTCTCCCCATCCCAGCATTCTCTCTGGCTGCCTCCCATGCCTGGAATGTCTTCTGCCTCTGGCTCCGGGCTTCCTTCAAGATTGAAATTCAGAGCCCCATTAGCCTTGTCCCCCTAATTGCTGGGGGCTAACGACTCATACTCCAGTTCCATTTAATCTCTTACATCAATCAGCTTTCACAAAGGAATATTTGCTTGAAAGATAGAGTAAAAGCAAGGGTACAACCGTCTCCCCCCATTCTGGGGGTACAGGCCCTCTCAAGACTGCCTCTGTCTGGGTGGGGTGGGGTGGGGCGAGGGAATTAGGCTTGAGCTCAGCTGGGCTCCTCCAAGGGTTTGCTCCCACAAGTCTGTCCAGAGGTCATGATTCCAGATCAGGCATCCTCTCAACTTCTCTGACCTAGGGCCAGGACGTCATTCCTTGCTCCTTGAGGCCCCGGACACTGTACTAGCTATAAAAGCTGGCCTAGAAGCCTGGGCCCTGGAGTGCTCTCCTGACCTGATGAACCCACAAGGTCAGAGGCTGTAGTCTCCTTCACCCAAAAGGGAAAAGGGCAGAGGCAGTAGCCAAGCCAAGGGTTAGGCATTTAGAACAATGCTAGGTACACAGTAAGTGTTTAATACATGCTCCTCCAAGGTTGGTGCTCTATCCACTGCACTGCCACCTAGTGGTACCTACATCTAGGTCTATATCATCTTCAAGTTTATCTCTACCACACATCACATATCTATACAGATCACATACATATATGTCATGCACACATCACATATCTATACAGATCACACACATATGTCATACACACATGACATATCTACACAGATCACATACATACATGTCACACACATCACATATCTATACAGATCACATACATACATGTCACGCACACACAACATATCTATACAGATCACATACATACATGTCATACACACATCACATATCTATACAGATCACATACATACATGTCACGCACACACAACATATCTATACAGATCACATACATACATGTCATACACACATCACATATCTATACAGATCACATACATACATGTCATACACACATCACATATCTATACAGATCACATACATACATGTCATACACACATCACATATCTATACGTATCACACATCTATATGTATCACATACATGCACATCATATATCTATATGTATACATACATATCTAGACCTAGATCTATATGTATATCATCTCTATCTCTTATACAGTGTCAGGGGTTATAATTGAGATAAGGCTCTTGACTCCCTAAACAGCATTAATTAACCAATTCCAATCCTACCATTGTTACCAAGCAGTAACTGGAGTCCTCAGGGAATAGGGGCACAGAATGATTAAGTTATGGTGGGAGCAAAGATTCAGGAGTTTGGGGTTTTAGAGTTAAGGGGGAGGAAGTCTGGGGAGGTGGATCTTCCAGCATAAAGGCATCTCGGGGGGATCCTGGAAGAAGAAGCAGGAGAGAACACGTGGTGTCATGGACATGAGAGGCTGGGGAGGGGCTCCCTCTGCAGGGTTTGTGATTAGAGCCTGCGATGGGACACATTCATAAAAAATGATCATTCTCAGGGCTAAAGGATGAGGCCTCCACCTTGAAGTCAGGAGGGATTCCCCATAGGAGGTGGGGGGGGCTTTGTTCCAGCCAGAACCCAAGGTGGGAGTCTTCCTTGTTGACAGATATGTGGAGATAAAACCCAGAGAAGGTGGGGCAGGAGGGCTGAGGATTGAGACTTCATCTCCTTCCATTAGCTTTGGGGGTACTCAGCAATATGTGCCTTCCAATTAAAAAAGACTTGAGAATAGAATCAGGCTTCCATGTCCAGCCTCTACCCAGCTGGGCTGTTCTGGCTTCAGGGGAGCCTCGCTGAGTTTGGGAGTATAGGATTCTCCGTGAGGTTAAACTAGAAAGCAAGGAATTGTCTAACTCTAAGTCAGAGAGCACTAGAACAGGGGTCAGCAAACTTTTTTGTAAAGGGCCAGAGAGTGCTTTGTGGGCCTAGAGGTGAAACTGAGGATATCATATAGGTACTTATATGAATAGAAAAGACAAATTTCCACAAAATTTTCTACTAATGAAATTAAAAACATACTAATAACAATTAAATGCAATGTTTTGTTATACAGGTCTACTAATGAGAAGAAAAAGCAGCTAGGTGGTACAGTAGATAGAGCAAGAAGCTGGGAGTCAGGAAGACATCTCCCTGAGTTCAAATCCAGCTTCAGACACTTACTGGCTGTGTGACCCTGGGCAAGTCACTTTACCTTGTTTGCCTCCGTATCCTCGTCTGTAAAATGAACTGGAGAAGGAAACAGCAAACCACTCCAGTATCTCTGCTGAGAAAACCCCAAATGAGGTCACAAAGAGTGGGGCATGACTGGAAATGACTAAACAAGAACAATGAAAAGAATGGATTTGGCGGGGGATAACATTGTGCTTAATTGGGGTTCAGATGGTGTTCCCAATCATCAAAATTGATCGTAAATCTTCATCTCTTGGTGCTAAACTGTAAGGAGATTTTGTGAATTTCATCTTTGAAAAGGTATCTTTGCATAAATGCTGCCAAATACTGATATCAATCCACAAGCACATGATTTTAATGGAGTACACTCTAGCTATTTGCCTTGGGGCATGTCGTTACACTGCGGATTAATCACTTCCAAAGGAAAGTGTCAATTGATTTTGAAATATGGACATTTCTGTTTCATTTGTATCAAGGTCTGAAAACTCCGGGAACTGTAGTTTGAGTTCAGAAAGTATTCTTGCCAAAAAGTGGTGTAATGATTGGAATGACGCCACCCGCTGGAGACTTACTGTAGAAAAGCTGCGCCATGAGTCGAATGTCTCTGAGGGCAAGACCATGTGTCTTTTCTTTGGTGTCAGGAAGTGACGTTTGCTGGTGGGAGGAGGAAGGGGGAGCTGGGTGCTCTGACTCGGGCTTTTTTTTCCTGAGGACTCTGGCGGAGAGCGGAGCTAGAAATGCGCTCTCCCTTCAATAGATAGATGAATGTAGGCCTTTCTCTCTCTTTACCAGATTCTTATTCTCCTTAATAAATGCTTAAAAGTCTAACTCTTGCTAAAGCTTATAATTTATTGGCGACCACTCATTAGATATTTTAGACAGTTTAGCTAGAAAACAATTGTTTGAGAATGGAGAACTTACTTCCTATTTTAACCTTTGACATCATGGGAAGCGTCTAAAGCAGACTGACATGACATGATTTAAACATCGTTACTTGTTGAATTTATTTTACCACAGTCTAAGTTTTACATGTAAGTGCTTTGTAATTTTAGGCTTAATTCATTAAGAAACATTATTGGGGTGGCTAGGTGGCAGAGTGGATAGAACACCAGCCCTGGAGTCAGGAGGACCTGAGTTCAAATCCGGCTTCAGACACTTGACACTTACTAGTTGTGTGACTCTGGGCAAGTCACTTAACCACAATTGCCTCACCAAAAAAAAAAAAAAAAAGAATCATTATCAAGTCTGTAGTAAAAGCTAGTGTCCAAAGACATCTATTGCTCAATGACAATGGTTAAGGATGGGTCTTCTCTGGGGTGGCGGGGTGGTGCAGTGGATAAAGCACCGGCCTTGGATTCAGGAGTACCTGAGTTCAAATCTGGCCTCAGACACTTGACTTACTAGCTGTGTGACCCTGGGCAAGTCACTTAACCCCCATTGCCCAGCAAAAAAAAAAAAAAAAAAAGGATGGGTCTTCTTATTCAGAATATTTCAGTTTTGGTCCTGAGTTCAAGGGTTTGGAGCCCCCCCAACTTTTTGGGGGGTTCTCTTCTTGTTTTGGTATGATCATAAAAATAGAACCAAATGACTCTATGGAGGGTTGTGTGTGGCACTCAAAGCGCTGCCAACCTGTAACTTCGTCCCTGTGATTCATAGCAAGATTGGAGATTGAGTGCCACCTATGGCCTCTGTGGCAAGTCCTCAGCTCAGCTGAGAAAGTATGAGCACAGCCATGGACAGCATGTGAACTAAGGAGGAACTTGAGACCCAACAATTTGATGCTGCTCCTTCCCACACACTGGGCCAGGAAGGAAGTGTAGCCTTCTGGGCAAAGGGTTAGAAGGGATGGGAAGGGGCAGGTAGGTGGTGCGGTGGATAAAGCACCAGCCCTGGATTCAGGAGGACCTGAGTTCAAATCTGACCTCAAACACTTGACACTTACTAGCTGTGTGACCCTGGGCAAGTCACTTAGCCTCCATTGCCCTGCCCCCCCCCCCAAAAAAAAAGGGGGATGGGGAAAGATTGCTGCCTCTGGGGTCTTTTAGGCCACATCTCCCGTGTCTAGTAACTGTGTAACCTTGGCAGGTACTTACAGGTCCCTGAACCTCAGTTTCCTCCTGTGTAAAACAAAGGGCTGCACATGATGGCTTCTGAGGTTCCTTCAGCTCTAGTCCTGGGAGCCTATGAATGGGGCTAAAAAGATCTAGGGGGGAGAGGTCGCCAGAGGGGTTTAAAGCAATGGAGGAGGAGAGGCGTGGCCCCAGAGCCGCCAGGCAGAGCGCCAGGAGCAAGAGAACGGGAAAGGCAGGGTGGACAGCCCTGCCCCACATTTCATCGTCCACACTCCTCTCTCTGGCAGAGCTGGGACATCGGGCTCAATAAGAGGAATACTTTCTAACGAGATGACAATGAGCTTACTGTCTTGGGAGGTAGTGAGCTCTCTGTTACTAGAAATGCTCCAACAGAGGCTGGGCAGCCAACTGCCTGGCATGCCTTCCATATAGGAATCATTCACCTGGGGTCAGGGAGTTTTTAAAAAAAATTTGTTAACTGTATTTCAGTATATTTGGTTTCCTTTGCCATCTTCTATATTTATTTTATGCAATTAAAACCATGATTCGAGAAGGGTCTGGCCACAGGCTTCCTCAGGCTGCCAAATGGGTTCTTGACACAAATTGGGTTGAGGCCTTGGCCTTGTGCTTGGGAGCAAAGCTGGAGGGTTAGACTCAGAGGCATCTGACATGCCCCGGTGGCTAGTGAAGCTCACAGGTCCTCGGCCAGACTAACTTGGAATTGGGAAATATTTAACAAAGTAAGTCAAAATATAATATAATATTGCTGTTCAGTCACTTCTGACTCTCTGTGACCCTGTGGACATGTCGTTGCCAGGGGACTGTCTTGGCAAAGATACTGGAGGGCTCTGACATTTCCTTCTCCAGTGGATTAAGGCAAACAGAGGTGAAGTGACTTGCCCAAGGTCACACAGCCGTTAAGTATCTGAATCTGGATTTGAACTCAGGTCTCCCTAACTCCAGGCCCAGTGCTCTATCCACTGACTCATCTAACTGCCCCTAAAAGTAACAAAGAAACTGTGAATTTGTGGTTTTCTAAGTCAATATGCAGCCTGGAGGGATCCTTAAGCAGGATTTCTATTTAAGTTGGACAGTGTTAGGCTTTCAGTCAGTAAATCACTCAGTCCTTTCTTAAGTACCTGAGACCAGAAAGACCCCCAAGGAGGCCAGGAATCTGTCCGAGATGAAGGCGGGGGCATTCTGGACTTGGGGCACAGTCAGGCACAGTGCCCTGAGCCGGGATGGAGGGTCTTCTGTGAGGAGCAGCAGAGGCCAGTGTTCAGGGGCACAGAGTACTCCTACGGGAATGATAGATGGGAAGTCTGGGAAGATGGGAAGGGCCGGGTTATGGAGTGCTTTGAACGTCAAACACGAAGTTTGGTGTTTGATCCTGGAGGTGATAGGGAGCCATTGCAGTCTATCGAGGGCAAAGCATTTTCGTGGAGGGATGGAGGATGGACCGGAGTGGGGAGAAACTTGGGGCAGGCAGACACCCCAGCAGCTATTGCCATAGTCCAGGTGTAAAGTGATGAGGGTCTGCAGCAGAGTGGGGGCTGTGTCACAGGAGAGAAGGGGGTATATCGGAGAGACACCACATTGGATCTGGATTGAGAGATAGTGAGGAACCCAGCATGACAACTACGTTGGGAACCTGAGGGTCTAGGAGCCTGTTGCTCTCTACAGTAATAGGGAAGGTAGGAGTGGGGAGGGCTTAAGGGGAAAGATAATGAATTCAGGGCAGCCAGGTGGTTCAGAGGACTGGACTTGGAATCAGGAAGATATTTCCAACCTCACACACTTTCTAGCTGTGTGACCCTGGACAAGTCACTTAACCCTGTTTGCCTCAGTTTTCTCATTTGTAAAATGAGCTGGAGAAGGAAATGGCAAACCACTCCAGTATCTTTGGCCAGAAAACCCCCAAATGAAGTCACTGAAAGTCTATGAGAGTCAGATACGACTGGAACTCAACAATAACAACAACAAAATAATGAGTTCGGTTTCAAACATACTGAATTTCAGATGTCTAGCGAACATCGGAGTCAAGGTGTTTGAAAGGTAGTTGAAGATGTGAGAGACTGGGGCAGGACAGGCAGATTTGAGAATCATCAGCGTAGAGCTGATCATTAAATCTGCAGGAGCTGATGAGATCAGCCTGTGAAGTCGTATAGAGGGAGAAGAGCAGAGGGCCCAGGGCAGAACCCGAGGGACGCCAGCGATTAGAGGGCGTGGTTTGGAGGAGGATCCCGCGAAGGAGAGGGAGAGGAGGGAGGGACTGTCCTGAAAAGTCAGAGAAGAGAGCGCTGAGGCGGAGCCAGCCACAGTGTCCTAGGCTGCAGACGGGTGAAAGAGAATTGGAAAAAGGCCGTTGGACTTGGCCACGCAGGCGAGGGCAGCTTCGGTGGTTCTAGGCGCTGCTTCTCCGGCCCTCTTTCCATGGTTGGAAGTGCAGAATTCTGGGACCAACATAAAATACTTAAGTGAGGCCGAGCCACCCGTCCCCCTCTCCTATGAAACAGCGTTTACGAGCAGCTCCTGACTGCGAGCATTCCTGTGCGAGGCGCGCGCCCTGCTCACTTCAAACGCGCTTCCCCTCAAAATAGAAAGCAGAGTCGGCAGGCCCAGTCCCCATTCTGGCGCTATCTCCCTGCTAGGGCTTCCTTGCGAGCGATCAGCCCTTGTTTGCACAGCAGCTTTCCCGGTATCAGGCCCTAAGCCAGGTAGAACGAACACCAGGTTGGGGCGGGGGGGGGGGGGGGCGGGAAAGCTCTCTGACCTTCTGCAAAGTCAGTCAAAACCCGCCAGCAGTCGGCCTGTGCCCCCACGGCGTTCAGAACATTCCTGCGTCTGGGCCCGCTCCGGGGGCCTGTGGAGAGGGACATGAAAGAAAAAGAAAACAGACCCTGGCCTGGCGGGTGGGTCATGCGCCGAGCCACATGCCAGCACATGCCCACTGGTGCCAAGCCCTTCTGGGCAGTCAGGCATTGACAGTGGCGCCCTCGGGCCGGAGGATTTCGGAGTCTATTCTATCTGGGGGTCCAGGCTCAGAATTTTACAGCCACAGTGTTGGGAGGGGCTGGGTGGTCTCTGGGACCAGCTCATATCTTTTTCTGTATTTTTGAAGTCCAATAAGTTTATTTTTGAAAATGTACACAAAAATGTTGAGCCGTTTCATGAATCTTCAGCAGCTGGAGCATCTCCGCCCTTGGTGTTCCCAGTCTATGTCACTGGGGCTCTGTGTTTGGAAACTAGCTTAATCAGACCTTCACTAAACAGTTCCTGGAGGGTTCCCCGGGCTAGAGAACTCCGAATTCGGTCTTTCTGAGAGCCCTGAAGGGATGATAAGTTTACAGTTGGGGACCTCCTGGCAGAGTCTGTCCTACATCGCTTTGTCACCACCGGCTTGCTGAGCTTGTCTCGCACTTTTCCCGTGGACCACTTCTTAGCTTTGCCCCCAGACTTGTTCACGGGGTCCTTGTCCTTCTTGGGCGGCTTGGTGAGGCTTCAGGAACTCCTGCTGCTGCCGCCGGCAAAGTAAGATGTCGGACAGAAAGCTCAGATCTGCAGAATTCCTTCTACCTCCTGGCAGCCTGTCTACTTAGACCTCCACCCCAGCCCCCTGCCCCGAGGGGAAGCCGCTGCCCACTGAACCACCTCGTCTGATTGGTTTTCTTCCTCTGATACAATGTCCCCAAATTCTTAGTGCAGTTTAAACTATTAAAGCTTAAACCATTCAGACTTTTGGGACATCTTGTGCTAAGCAGCGATCTGCGTCTCTCCCACTGCCCCCACCTCCCACCCCCCTGCAGCTGCGGGCAGACAGCGGGTCTAATTCCTCTTACGCTTCACAGCGCTTTCAGAGGCTTGAAGGCAGCTCGTCCGGCGTCTCTTCCCCGCCCCCCCCCATCTTCTCTCTTTCAGGCCCCACATCCCCACTCCTCACCACTGGCAGGATGTGGCCACAGTGTAGGCCCAGCACAAAGCTCCATCCTCCAGGTGCCACGTGACCAAGGCTGAGCAATTTTCATCCATAAAATAAGGGAGTTGGACCAGAAGACGCCTCCAGCCTTTTCTGGCTCCGTCACCAGATCAATCACTCTTAAAGGTCCACTTATTTCATCTATTTATTTGTTCAAATTACTGCATCTCACTCACTCTCTCCACCACAACCACCCCTGGGAACTTTCCCTTGTAACATGTTAAACAAACAAACAAGCAAAACCAGGTCTTCAATTCCACTCTGCCCGGCACGCACCATTCCCCACCCATACCACCCCGCCCCATTGACTTCTCAGGGAAAGGAAGGCGGCGCACGGCCTCATCTCTCTGGGAACAAGATTGCTCCTGGTAACTCTGCTGCCTCCAGTTTCGTGGATTCTTCTTTACATTGACTTTGGCGTAGTCACTTGGTTTCTTGTTCAATGGGTGGGAGTCTTCTCTCTGTCTTAAAGGCTTCTTCTTGGATCACCTTTCTATTCCTGGGAGGGCGGGAGATCAGGGGCATTGTGTACTCTCTGGGACAGCTTGATTGTGACCAGGAAGGAGAACCTGGGTGCAAGGCACAAGATGGGCTTTACTGGACATTGTGCCCAACCAGCCTGGTCTTTGTGCCAAATATGGAGGCCTTCACCTGCCAGGCCTGTGATGGAGCTCTGGGGCCTGGGAGTAGGAACAAAAGTTTAAATGTCCATCTGGTGTCAAGATGCACCAGAATTCGGTGACATTTAGGGAGGAGGCACCTTGAATGACCTGGCTGATTGCAACAACTGTCTTGGTGTTTTCAGATACTTGACTGACCCAGCTGTTCTAGTCATGGGCCCCTCCCTCCCAGGCCTTCTGAGGTGATGGGCCTGGCCAGAGACAACTGAGATAGCAGCCAGGATGCTCCTGAAGAAAGGCTTCAAATGTGAGCTTTTGCCAGGACACGCCGGGACACGATTTTCTGTTCTAATTCAGACAAAACAGTGGTTTCTGAGCCCATTTTTTCATTTTCTTTGTTTTCTGCATCCCAATTGATGAGCAGAGATTGAACAGATTCATTGGGTGCCATTTTTTACAGCATGGGCCCGGCCTTTTTCCTTGGCTAGGAATGTTTGTTGGCTCAGAACTCAGGCAGGACCTGTAAGGAGCCCTACCGATGATCACATCAGGGGCAAGGGGAACTCTCTGAGAGTTTTGCATTTGGAGGAAATGCTGGGGACTTTATACTTATATGTGCATTCATTTATTTGTTTATATATTTATTTATTTATCCACTCATCTATTCATCTACTCATCTATCTGTCCATCCTTCCATCCATCTGTCCATCCCTCCGTCTATCTGTTCATTCATGTGTGTGCAAGATGTGTCTTCTGATAAATTGGAGGCTCCCTAAGAGTGAGAACAGTTTCTTTTTTACTTTGTATTCCTAGGGCTCAGCATAGGGCTAGCCACACAACAGGTGCTTACTGATGGCTTATCATTTGTTTGACTGTTTATTACTTCTCTGGGCCTCAAAGTGTAGTTAAAGATTGAATTGATTCTTGGCTCCCTCCATCACACTTGACCCATCTTGACTTTCCGGGAAGGGTCCAAGGAGAGAAGACCTCAGTGGCCTCTGAGGTCTGTCCCAGCTCAGAAATTCTGTGATTCGTTCGTCTCAGAGCCTGCCGCTGGGTGACCTTGGAGTTCATACGCCTCATGATGCCTCTGTCAAGTCACTGAGTCTGGGGCTTCCTGACATGGACCCTCACTTCCTTGGTTTCTAGGATGTCCATATTCCTTCTTTTCCTTGCCCAGGGGTGATTAACCTGGGTTCCATGACCTTGGAAGGGAAACAATATTAAGTCTTTGTTTTGTTTAGCGGTTCCCTTAATTATTTAACAAAGTGATTCGGGGGTCCCCAGGCTTCCCCAGACTGGAGACTCAGAATCTCTAACTAGTCTTACCCTCCTAAGCACACAGGGCCATGGATTTCAAGATGGAAGCTAGCTCCTCTAAACCTTTCATTTTGCAAATAGTAATAGTAATATAGCTAGTATTTATATAGTGCCTACTATGTGCCGGGCTCTGTGCCAAGCATCTTACAAATACGATCTCATTTGACCTTCACAGTAACTCTGGGAGGTAGGTGCAGCTATTATCAGCACTTTACAGATGAGAAAATAGAGGCAGAATTTAAGTGACTTGCCCAGGGTCACACAGCTAGTAAAAGTAGCTATGGCTGGATCTGAACTCCAGTCTTCCTGCCTCCTGGCCCAGGAGAGATCTCCCACATGCTGATGCTGTTTGGTGTCAAGAGCCTCAGCAGCCTCCTGAGGGTCTCCCTCTATCCTTACGGGGGCGTCCAAAGTGATCCTCCTGAAGCAGAAATCTGGCTCCATCCCTCCCCTGCTTGGACTACTCAAGGGTTCCTTGTTTCCTGTCATCAAACGTCAGCGCCTCTTTTCAGAGGCAGCTAAGTGGAATGCTGCCAGAGGATGTCAGGAAGACCTGTGTTCAGATCTGACCTTCAGATGCTTGCTGGGGAAGCCACACGACCTCCGCCTGCCCCAGCTCCCTCCATGGCTAAGATGGGGATAATAAGGATTGTGGCGAGGACTGACACTATTTGTAAAGCGCCTTCCTTAGTGCCTGGAACATAGCAGATGCTGAATAAATGCTTGTTCTCATCCTTCCTTTTGTTGGCCTTTTAAGACTCTACACTTTGGCTCCAGCCAATCTTTGCTGCCCCGGGGAACATTATCCCCCTCCTATGTGGCATTTGGGGGAGCCTGAGTGATCCTTTCTTCCCTGCTTCTCACATGTAAAACACATGATAGATACATACATATCTCTAAATAATATCTCTTGGGAGCCTCACAAAACCCCTGGGAGGCAGGGGTTGCTGGTATTCCCATTCCAAATTCTATCCTTCTATCCTTCCCTCCCTCCCCTGAGGCTGTGAGCAATCAGATACAGGTTATACACATGCAATTATGTAAAACATTTCCATATCAGTCATTTTGTATAAGAAAACTTGAATAAAAGAAAAATGAAAGTGACAAAGAGCCTGCTGCAGTCTGTGTTCCATCAATATCAGCTCTTTCTTTGGAGGTGGAGAGTCGGCTTCATCAGGAGTCCTTTGGGATTGTCTTGGGTCATTGTATTGTTGACAATAGTTCAGTCATTCCCAGTTCTTCATCAAATAATATGGCCATCTCTGTGCACAGCGTTCTCCTGGTTCTGCTCACTTCACCATACATAGGTTCATGTATGTCTTTCCAGGCCTTTCTGAAATCCTCCTGCTTGTCATTTCTTAGAGCACCATAATATTCCAACACCAGCATGTACTACAGCTTGTTTAGCCATTCCCCAGTGATGGGCATTCCTTTGATTTCCAATTCTTAGCCACCACAAAAAGAGCTGCTATAAATATTTTTGTACAAATAGGTCTTTTTCTATTCCCATTTTATAGATGAGGAAATTAGGGCTGAGAAACATTGAGTGACTTGCAGTGTCATTGATGAGTTATTTTCAGTTGTGTCTGACTCTTCATGAACCTGTTTGGGGTTTCCATTTCCTTCTCCAGCTCATTTTACAGTTGAGGAAACTGAGGCAAACAGGGTGAAGTGCCTTGCCCAGGGTCACACTGCTAGGAAGTATCTGAGACTGGATTTGAACTCAGTTCTTCCTGACTCCAGGCCCCCCCCCCCCATCTATCCAGTGCTCATCTAGCTAATTTGCAAAAAGTCACAGGATTATTAAGTGTCTGAGGTAGGACTCTTTTCCTAGGAAGTGGTGATAATCAGAATCAATGCCTCCCTTTATCCACTTTCTATCTTTTAAAGCTGATTGTTTAAATAGGTCAGGGTGAAGCTTTTGTGAGTTCTTGCTGGGTCTTCTCATGTTGGTTATTCCTTCTAATTTGATGTTCACTCTTGTCCATGTTCCTGTGTGGCTGCCTGGACTTGGAGACTGTGGCTCTGCTAACTCTTCTGTTTGTTTTGTTTTTTTCTGTTAAGATACAGCTAGTTTCTTCTCCTTGTCCCCGTCTTTCTCCTCCTCCCCCCAACTCCCTTGAAAAAAGTGTTTGTGATAATAAAAGCCTCGGGCTCTTGGGTGGTCTAAGAAACCTTTGGCCTCTTCCATTTCTTAATCTCAAACCCTTTATCCAATCAGATATTCTCCAAGATAAAATACTTTTGGTCTTTAGTTGATGATGAAACAGGGTATGGCCAGAGTGTCCAGTGACAAGCAAGGACAGCCAGGGTGTTCTCGCTGCCCTCCCAGCCTGGTCCTGGGCCGAGGAGGGCAAGTCCTAGCAGCGACCTCTGGTTCTCTGGTCCAGATATAGGAGCTGAGCTAGGGATGGTCTCCCCTCCGTAGGTGAGAACAAAGGAAAATGCTGGCTTGGCCCCTCCCTCGGCCTTCCCCCTAAACTGGGGTGGGGTCTGATTGGGGCCTGGTGCTGGGGGTCCAAGGAGGCTGGGTTTTGCATGCCCATGGCTCAGACCAGGCTGCACCTCTGAGCCTCTGCTCCTTCAGCTGGGCCCAGGCCAACAGATGTCTGGAAGGGGCAGCTTTCAAGCTCCCTGCTTGCTGCCCCCATGCCGTCTCTTCTAATTCAACGAGCTCCGGGCAGGTTCAGAGCCCAAGAGGGCCATCTTTCCCAGCTGTCCCCGCTTTGGGCTTCATTTGGGGCCTGTAGGTCCCATCTCTGGCTCCTCGCCCTGGGAGTGGAATTCTTGTCACCCTTCAGGCCTCTGGCCCCTTGCCCTGGTGTTCAGCCTATGATCCCTCCTATCTGGGCCCCTGAACTCCACCCTCTGTCTTCTGGTTTAAATGCAACAAATTCTTCCGGGTCCTGAGTTCAAATCCAACCTCAGACACTTACTAGCGTGTGACTGGGCAAATCACTTTACCTCTGTCTGCCTCAGTTTCTTCAGCTGTTAAGTGGGGGTAATAATAGCACCTCCCTCCCTCCCACGGTTGTTGGGAAGATCAAATGAGAGGCAGCTAGGTGGCACAGTGGAAATGAGATAATGTTTGTAAAGCAGCACAGTGGGGCAGCTAGGTGGCGCAGTGGATAAAGCACTGGCCTTGGATTCAGGAGGACCTGAGTTCAAATCCAGCCTCAGACACTTGACACTTAACTAGCTGTGTGACCCTGGGCAAGTCACTTAACCCTCATTGCCCTCAAAAAACAAAAAACAAACCAAAAAAACCAGCATAGTGCCTGCCATACACTAGGTGCTTAATAATTGCTCATTTGCTTCCTACCATATTCTGGGCCTGAATGGATTCTCTCTCTCTCTCTCTCTCTCTCTCTCTCTCTCTCTCTCTCTCTCTCACACACACACACACACACACACACACACACACACACACCAGCTTAGCTGCCTTCCTTGCTTCCTGCCCCAGGAACCCCACTTTCTCTTTCTGTTCCCTCTCTTTCTACCTTTGCCCCACATAGCCATCCCATCGGGGAGGCCAATCCCCAGGCCCTCCAAGATACAATGGTACATCTTGTCTCTAGCTGTCCCCCTCCTTCTGCTTTTGTCTTTCTCTCTTTCCTTTTAAATTTTTCTGTGGCCATATTATTTAGCTTTATAATTCTGGACAAGTCAATTATTCTAAGCCTGAGTTTCCTTAACAATAGCGACCATTAGTAATTGTTCATTATGAGGGATTGCTTTTTGTTGCAGAAGAAACTGAGGGTCCAAAACAAGTCAACAAAGATTTGTTATTTCATATGCCTATTTTTCTGACTTTTGTTACATCATCATTTGCATGTCTCACCGTATCCCCCCCCCACCCCGCCCCCATCAGAGAGCCCAACGGTACGTCATCTCTTTTGGACTCAGTCTTCAATCAACAATAAGCATTTATTAGGCATCTACCATGTGCCAAGCAGTGTGTTAAGCACTGGGAATACAAAGAGTTAAAAGATAGCCCCTGACATCAAACAGCTTTCAATCTAATGGAGGTGATAACATTCAAACACATATATACAAAGCAAGTGACATACAGGATAAATAGGAAATAATCACCACAGAGAAGACCCTGGGATGAAGATGCACTGGGGAAGGCTGCCAGATAAGATTTTAGCTAAGACTAAAGGGAGGTCTGTACGTGGTATGGAGGAGGGAAGCATTTCAGGCATGGGAGACAGACAGAAAGAATGTCCCCTCCTCCAGGAAGCCTCTCTGAGCCCTTCCCGCCATTGGCCTCTGTAGCTCTCTGGGTCTCTCCCATTTTAACCTGCCCTTGCTTTGTCAAATATTTATTGATTTATATACAACTGCCCACAGGCCATGTATGCCTGACGATAGTCTGGGAGCTCCGAGGAAAGATGTGGTCCTATGGGGACCACGCCGGAGACTTTGTGTGTGAGTGTCGAATGCTAGACTTTGGGCTACTTGAGAACAGAGATGGTGGTTTAAAATAATGTAATTGTAGAGTCAGATTTGGGAGGAACCTAGAAGTCATTTTGGAATGGGAATCCTTTCTATGATATTCCTTACAAACTTCTTTTTGAAGACGTCCGGAGTTGGGCACCACACCACCTGCCAATGCGGTACAGGTTTTCTTAACATTAAGCCTGAATCTGCCTACATGGAACTAAAGACAGTGGATAGAGTCAGGAAGACCAGCGTTCAAGTCCACCCTCAGACACTTAACTAGCCATGTGACCCCGGGCAAGTGACTTAACCTTGGTTGCCTCAGTTTCCTTATCTATAAAATGAGCTGCAGAAGGAAACAGAAAACCACTTTAGTATCTTGGCCAAGAAAATCCCAAACAGGGTCATGAAGAGGCAGACAGAACTGAAAAATGACTCAAACAACAGATCTATGGATATGGGAAGAGTTTGGGATCAAATGAGAGGTAGGAAAGATCGTGGGAAGTAAGATAATTTTGATTACATGAAATTTAAAAGGTTTTTCACAAACAAAACTAATGTAGCAAAAGTTAGAAGGAAAGCAGGAAATTGGGGGAAATTTTAGAGCCAGTTTCTCTGATAAAGGCCTCATTTCTCAAATATCTGGTGTGGAAATTTATTTTGATTTGGGGACCCTACCTTTGGGCTGAGATTAGAAAGCCTTAGGCCCTCAGGGTCTCTTCTGTGTGGGAGGTGCTGGTGCCCCTCCCCCTCCACTTCAGCCCAAACACCCTGTGGGCTGTATGAGACCCCAGGTCAGACAGCTGAGGGGAAAAAGCCCTCAGCTCCCTCCGACCTGAGCAGATCTATCCCAGAGATGCTGGGTTTGTCCAGGCAGGGCTCTGGCATAGCCTGTGCTGAGGCACGTGATGCTCAAGCGTCCCCCCACCCCCAGCTGCAGCCCTGGCTGGCAGATTAGCTTGGGGTCTGTGGGGACAAAAAAAAAAAAAAAAGCCCTGAGATTTGAGTGGAGAAAACGAAAATATATATAGACCTGGGAGTTAGACTCGGGGGGCGGGGCTGAGGAGATTAAGGGAGCAGAAAAGCTGGAGCACTAAGAGATTGGGGAGGGGGTGGTAAGAAAAAGCTAAGAGCAAGAAGGGGAAGAGGCTGAAGGACAAGATAGGAAGCTGGCTGACAAGATTAAAGGAGGCTGGCAAGATTAGAAGAACGGAGGAGAGGGGCGGCAAAGGAGGCCCAAGGACGAGACTGAGGGAGCAGACAGACAGAACAGGAGGCAGTGGAGAGCACAGAAGCGGTCAGCACAGGGTACAGGTTGGAGAAAGGGAAGATTAAGAGAACAGTAAGGAGAGGAAAGTTAGAAGCAGGGGGTTAGACAAAGTGAAAGGGGCTCGGAGTTAGAATAAAGGACCTGAGTAGTGAAAGTGGAACATACCCTAAGGCAAGAGGCGGCAACAGCCCTAATTGTATTAAAAAAGTTCCAGGCCAGCAGGTGCAAAGAGACGCTCCAATGCAGTCAGGTTGTACATTTTATTTCCCTGTATTTTTATGTTTAAATAGTATCTCATAAATAAACTCTGCTTTGATTATTTAGCTAAGAGGCTTCTTAATATTTTGCTTATCAATTTGGGAGCAGTGTGGTGGAACTTTATAAATGGCCATATTAAATTAATAGCAGTCAGATAGACAGTTAGTCAACAGTCCCAGATTGGTCCTCCACAGATTAGTCCCCCCAAATTAGTCCAAATTAGGACACTATCGTTCAAAATATTTCTACATTTGAATGGCGACCACAAAGGGACTTGTGGCCCAATTATAATTTTTCTAAACCTATAATTTTTCATATACTTACAATTTTTCATAAGTCCAATTATATAACTTTTCCAGACTAGATTAGCTTGTAATAATTAATTTTTTTCCACTAAGGAACTGAGTCAAATTTATAAAAATGAAAGCCATTCCCTGATTGATAAATGGCCAAAGGATATGGACAGTTTTCAGGAGAAACCAAAACTATCGATAATCACGTGAGAAATGTTCTTAATGACTATTGACAGGAAGAAGCAAATTAAAACTACTCTGAGGCATCACCTCCTACCGACAAGACTGGCTGACATGACAAATACTGGAGGGGATACGGAAAATAGAGACACTAACGCACTGTTGGTGAGTTCAATTGTGAGCTAGTCCAACCGCTCTGGAGAGCAATTTAGAGCTGTGCCCAAATTGAGGGGATGCCCACCAACTGGGGAATGGCTGAACAAGTTGTGTATATAAATGTCATGAAACACTGTTGTGCTGTAAGAAATGACAAACAAGATGGTTTCGGAAAAAAACCAGGAAGATTTATACGAACTGATGCAAAGCGAAGTGAGCAGAACCAGGAGAACATTGTACACAGTAACAATAATGTAGTAATCAACTGTGAAAGGTTTAGCTACTTTCATTAGTGCAATGATCCAAGACGATTCCGAAGAACCCATGACGAAAAATGCTATCCACCTTCAGAAAGAGAATGGCTGGACTCTGAATGCAGATTGAAGCAGATTATTTTTCACTTTATTTATTTTTCTTGTTTGTGTGCGAGTGTGTTTTCTTTTGCAAAATGGCTAGTATGGAAAAAATACAATACTGGGAGGTATTACCCCAAAGAGGTAAAAAAAAAATGTTCCTCCCTATTGACTCTCTGGCTGCCAGGATCATGATATGCTTATTATGAATGAGACAGGAGAGTCCAGGGGGTGCCTGAGCTTCAGGGCCAGTGTGAACAGGAGATGAGGAGGGCAGTGGAGAAGAGAAGCCCCACTGGGGCTGACCAGCCAACACTAGGTGTGCTGCCTCTGTGTTATAGAGTGAAAGCTATGGCTCTGGCCTGTGCCCTTGAAGATCTCACTTGTGTAAATTGAATTTTTGCCAATCAAATCACTTTACTCAATGGCTTATATTACAGTATGAGAGAGGAGAGAGGCATCTCCTTAATTTCTGATGGATCTTTACTCAGTAGCATCTTAGAATACTTATTTTTAAATCCCTGCTCTTTCTCCATTACTGCAGCTACACAGGTACTTGCTGCAGGCATTGGTGACCCCCTTCATCAGTCTGTTGTCAGGTGCTAATGAGAAGTCACTGTGCCTCCCTGGCCCAAAATACTCACCTCTCTGGGTCTCTTTGCTTGTTACCTCCTCAATCAAAGCTCCCCTAGAGACTCACTGACTTGCTTCAAGGAATGAGGACAAATGGAGGTTTTGGGGGAGAACATACACCCCCAAGGAAGTGAGGAGCCAGTGCTGCCCAGGCTCAGTGGCTGAAGTCCCCGCCCCAGACAGGCTGTGCTGTCCCACAACAGGGCTAGAGGTGAGTGAAGAGGACCATTTCAAACCCCTGAGGAGTGTGTGTGAGGCTCTGGGAGGTGTGACCCAGCTCTCTGAGAACAAGCTGGGGCCAAGGTGGGCAGAGGGGAGGGAGGCAGGCGGTGTCATAGACAGCTATTGTCCATTTGTCTTTTCCTTGCCCCTTCCCATCAGCCTGGCCCTTCCCCAGCCCTACCTGAATGCTTCCTCTCAGGACAGAGGTGACCCTGGTTTCCTGATCACTCTCTCTAGGAGGCTCTTCCTTGGGGAAGCGTCTGGCATGGCCCACGATGGAATGCATGTATAACGTGGCTGAGTGCAGGGATCTTCTCTTCCAGCAATTTGGCTGATGGATCATCTCATTGACAGAGGCTCCAGGGAACAGAGGGATTGCAATCTGCACTGATGAAGGGAGGGCCCCCAAATAAGAAAGGACAGATTCTTAAAGGGTTGAACGTATTTATTATTAGCATCATGTGATGTGTAAAATTAAATGTGTGGTTGCCTTATTCCTATCCCAAGTGTAGGGAAAATTAACTAGGGTTTATTTATAAATTAGATGCTTTAGAACCAGTTTTGGGCATTAAGCATTTATTAAAGCATACCAGGTATTAGTAAAAAGAGAACAACTGGGTCAGAAAGTTAAGAAAAGGCCTATCTAGCCTAGAGTTCCAGCCTGTCTTGGTTCTTCCTCAAGTCCTCCTCCATGAGCCTGTTCCAGAGATGAACTGCCAGTCCAAGCTCCTTCTACATCCTTCCGCCCTGCTTCAAGCTCAATGGCCAGCATCACACACATCCATTGGTTCACTGGACTTGAGGGTGGTCTCGTGTTGAGGTTAGAATGTACACCCCCTGAGATCCAGCATCTCAAGTAGGTGTGGTTTCAATCAAGTCTACTTCAAGTGAGTCAATGGGCAGTCAGCCAATCCAATCAATCCCCTCGGGCTGGGGCCTTTGGGCATTGGCAAAACCCATTATTTTCTCACAATTAGCTTCGAGTTAGGGTTTCCTTAATGGAGATGAAGGGCTCACCTGTGCCAATTATCCCTGCTTTTCTCTTTTCATTTAAAGAGATCGATCCATAAGTACTTAATTTGAAGTGCCTACTATGTGCCAGGCACTGTCCCAGGAGCTGGGATGCAGAGACATGGAACGAAGGCTGGTTTTTTTCTACTGCATAATTAATGACCCCCTTTCTCGCCCCTCACAGGTCTCTAGAGCAGGGCCTCCTGTGGTGCTGTTCCCTCAGGAAACCGGCAGCAGGGGAAAGGGTTAAGCGCCCCTGACCTCTAGCCCCAACACTGGAAGTTAATGGCCTGGGCCCCCACTCCCTTCCCCAGGAGACCAGGGAAACCAGTGGGAGCTCCTTCAGTCCCACACCCACCTCTCTTCTGCTCCTCCTAATTCCTCAGCACAGACTGACACATAGTAGGTGCTTAATGCATGTTTGTGGCTTGATTGATTGAGCATCATGCCTCTTTCCTCCTTCTCTAAGGTGACTTCCCACCTCCCTATGGTGCTGACCCTCTCCCTGGCCCTCAGGCTCCTGAAGCTCCCTCCAGAGTCACCCCCTCCCCTGCCCTCACCCCTCAGTGCAGAGATCTCATGGGTCTTAACGGTCTGCAGAGCTAGCCAGGAGATGGAGGTCTCACTTCAGCCCCATTCACTTCATGGATGATCATTTTCATAACAAAAACACAGGTGCCCCCTTGGGCCCAGTTAACTCATTCTCTAGCCCAGCTGCCTCTGGCTGGGTGTGTCCCCTGCTCACATACTCACCTCATGAATCTCTCACATTTTTAGAAGCTATTAAAGAAAACGTTTCCAAGGTCATTGGCAGATGCAAAGTCAGTGGGAGAATTTGAAACGTAGCTTCAGTCTCTAAGGAGAGACAAAGAAAGCATCAGCTGAAACTTCCACTAGACACACTCTTTAAAAAGAGATGGGGAGGGGCAGCTAAGTGGCACAGTGGATAGAGCACCAGCCCTGGAGTCAGGAGTACCTGAGTTCAAATCCGGCCTCAGACACTCAACACTTACTAGCTGTGTGACCTGGGCAAGTCACTTAACCCCAATTGCCTCACTAAAAAAACAAAAAAAACAAACAACAAAAAAAGAGATGGAGGGGGCAGCCAGGTGGCGCAGTGGATAAAGCACTGGCCTTGGATTCAGGAGTGCCTGAGTTCAAATCCAGCCTCAGACACTTGACAGTTACTAGCTGTGTGACCCTGGGCAAGTCACTTAATCCTCATTGCCCTCCAGGAAAAAAAAAATGAAAAAAGAAAGAAAAAAAAAGAGATGGGACTATCTGGATGATTCTAGTGCTTAACCCAGAGTCCTTCCAAGGCTCAGGAAGGCGAGCACACGGTGGCCAGCCCGAGATGTTTAATCTGTGCTCTTGGATTCTGTCAGATCTGCGGGAGGTCCGTCCCTGTGCCCCACAGAGGGCCCTGGACCATGCTTTAATCAGGATGCTTGGCTGCTTTCTGCCCATTTTCTAGGACAAGGCATAACTGGGATTGTTTTTTATGGTGTCTCAGCTCTTGTGACATATTGCAGGTCATCTCTATGATTTGTCAGACACCAAGTCCTTGGGCAAGAACGTGGGCCTTGATTAAATTCTGTTCCTATCAGGAAATGCGATCCATGGGATGAGGGAGCTTCTAGGAACGCACTGAGGCAACAAGCAGGACTGGCTGTACCCTTCTGGCACTGGGAGAGGGGGCATGACTTCATCCTCCGGGCACTGTCTCTGGCCACACAGATTCTAGCTCTGTTCCTTCCTGGATGATTGGTGTGAATTTCTGCGGCAGGTGGGTTAGCTGTGCACTGATGGACTCTTTGGCACTTAGCTAGCCTGGTCCCTGGACAGAAAGCACAGCTGGACAGAAAGCACAGCTGCATGGATGCCCGTCGCCATGCCCAAACTTGAGTCTCTACAGCTTGGTCAGACTTGACCTCATCACTGGCCTGTCCCTCAAGAGCTGAGGGTCATTGTTACGCCCCGAGGAGGCATTGGAGGCAGTCTTGATTGGGGGGGGGGTCATCTGGTTGTGTCATCATCTGGACAAGGATGCCTTTAAAAAGGCAGACAGCCCCGTGTTAAGGCCAGGGGCTTCACAGATGCCCCTGGGACCCCTGGACCCTCACCTAGGCTCTAAGGGAGCTGGTCCTCACTGGAGAAGGGATGGTTGGAAGCCAACCCTTGGGAGTTTCTAGTAGAGGGTATTGTAAGCAGAGTTTGAATACGTGGAAGATCGAATGTATACAAACATGGACAGTGGCTAGTAAAGGCTGAGTTACTAGGGCACCATCTCTCTTTCTCTGCCTTCTCTTGCTTGCCATTCCACCATCCTACCTGACCCCTGGCTCCTGGTCCAACAGTAAGCCTACAGTGAGCCTCCCCCTCCAACATTTGGTTGGGATATGGGTGGGGCTTCCAGGGTGGGCCCTCAGGCAAAAGGATGGGGCACTGAAAGCCTCTCAGTGTGGCCCCCTGAAGCTTGGGAATTCCCTCTTGGGAGCCTATGAGGAGGAGGGATGGAGAATATGGGCAGGGCCCAGATGCCCGCCTCTTTGCCCCCTGCACATTTTCCCTCTCCTCCTGGAGCTGGAGCTGCGGCAATGAGGGAGCTAACGGGCCTTCGACTCAAGGCTCAGGCTCAGCTGAGGCTCGAAATAAATGTGTGAGGCTGGGATGCCCCAGGACATGATGGGAGCCAAGGTAGTGCCAGGACAGGAGGATTCCTGGGAGAGGGGAGTTCAAAGGCCAGGTCTTCAAAGATGTAGCGACACTTGCTCTTTTTCTCACTTTATCCAATTCGGGGAAGATTGAAATCTTGAGTCCCCTCAGGATGCCTCTTCTGCTTGCTCTAAGCTCCTTTCAGGCTCCCTCCTAACAGGCCCAGCAGACCCTCATCCTTAAAAAGGCTTCTCTGGGCCCTGCCATCCCCTGGAGATGTGGCTGTGTCTTGGATGGCCAAACTCCTAGAAAGCCGCCCGTGTGTCCTGCGTGTCTGATCTGCATTTCCTCTTGGGATCTAGCGTCTGTCCACACAGCTGAACGTCCATCGCTAAGGCCAATGGCCTGTCTCCATGCATCCTCATCCTTTTGACGCCACGGGCCACCCTCTCCCCCTCCCCAGGCCTTTCCTCCCTGCAGTTTCACAAAGCTGCTGTCTCCTGGTCTCCTGCTTGTTGGGTGCTTCTTCCCAGACTCCTTTGTTCCCTTAGGATCCTTGTCACACCTTAGGTGGAGATGCCCCGCAAGGCTCTGTTCTGGGCCCTCTCCTCTTCTCTCCTCTTCTCCCAACAGCCTCTTACCTGGAGACCTCAGGTCCCACGGGTTCAATGATCAACTCTATGCAAGTAATTCCCAGCCCTGGTGTCTTTCCCACACCTCCATTTTCTGCTGAGCCTCTCTACCAGGATGTTTGGTAAGTGTCTCAAAGTCCCCATGGCCAGAACTGAATAGCCAATGGCCACTCTTCCTACAAGCTTCCCGATTTCTGTTGAGGCTGCCACTGCCAACCTGGTGACCCAGGTTAGAAACCCTGGAGTCACCTTGGATGTGTTCTCTCTCTCCCTCGCACCACACACCTAATGAGTTGCCAAGTCTTGTTGGCCCTCGTTGCACACTCCCTCTGGTACCAGTGCCCTTCACATTGCCACCCCCTGGTGCATAACCCTCCCCTAGATTATTGCAGTCCCCTCCTGCAGAGTCCTGGCTTTTATTTCCCCTGTTCCAACCTAGTTTTCATCTCATTGCCAAGATGACCTTCCAAAAACACACTTGATCTGCTCAAGAACCCTCGTGGGCTCCCCATCACAGGATAACATGCAAATTCCTTCCCTCAGCGTTTAGAAGCCTTCCCACTCTGGCCCCAGCCTGCCTTTCCAGGCTCACACAGCCCACTCCATGCCTTCCGGAGTCCAGCCGGACTGACCAGCTGCTCCCTGTATTTGCCGCTCCATATTCTGCCTCCTTCCCCCTCCAAGCTGGTGTTCTGGTCCCCTCACTCCAGCCTCTTCAAATCCCTAGGAGGCCCTTCCTGGTGCCCTTGCCTTTGGCTTTCCCTTACTGTCTTCAAATGACCAAGAATCCACTTCTCTGGGGGACCCTATTCTTTTTTTGTTGGCAGGGCAATGAGAGTTAAGTGACTTGCCCAGGGTCACACAGCTAGTAAGTGTCAAGAGTCTGAGACCAGATTTGAACTCAGGTCCTCCTGAATCCAGGGCCAGTGCTTTATTCACTGCGCCACCTAGCTGCCCCCAGGGGGACCCTATTCTGCAGGAGCACGAATGCTCCCTGAGGGCAAGGAGGGACTGTTTAAGCTTGTGTCTTTGCAGCCCCAGAACCTAGAATAGGGCTGGGCACAGAGCAGGTGCTTAGAGACACTGGATTGGAGAGAGATCTCTGCGACACCCCCCCCACCCCCAACATTGTTGGAACAAACAGAAGATCTGCCAACAGCTTCTCATCAGAGCCTCAAACAACCCCAGCATTCCAGTGCTGACAACAGTCTAATTCCCATGTCATAGTTGGGAACGCTGAGACTCTGAGCGGTTAGATGACTTGCCCAGGGTCACACAGCTAGTTGGCTCTGACTTGGTCTCTCAGCCTTTGTCTGGGGGTTTAGGGGAGCCAGGTGTCCTCTCTATAAGGAAGAAGGAAGCTCTCTTTTAAGGCCTAATGCTTGGAAAAAGACACGGTTAACCAAGACTGATGACCTCTGCCCACTGGGCCAGCTTTTTGAATTTATAGAATAGATATCTGGAGTTTTACGAGGGCCTTAAGCCGTCTTAGCAAGGCTGTGCATACCATTTCAAAGAGCGAAGGTCACCTATTGTGCTGAATGACTGAGTCCTGCCTGCCCTCCCCAGACCTCTGCTAGTTGCTCCCATACACCCATTTGTGAAGGCTAATGGCCGATTGATAGTTGCCTTCACCAAGATCTCAAGGGGTCATAGACACTAGAGTCATCCTCCCAGGATCCCAACAGCTAAGCTGAGCTCATCCATTCTGACATGCCCATAAAGTTGGCAATGACCAAGGATATTTTGGGAAACTGAGGCACAGAGAGGTGGAACAATCCAAGGCCACACAGAAAGATGATGACAAAATCCAGTGTGGGGCTGTCCAACAGTCTAAAGTGCACCTTGAAGTAGACAGACCCAAGCCGACTTAACCAGACCAGAGCTGATGCCAAGTGACTAACATGTAAGAGTGAGAACGAGGAAGGAAAGTTAAAAATCTATTGGAAAATGTGGCTCAGGATTGGGAAGTGGAAGAGGAGGAAACCTGATAATACAGTGGCCTGGAAAGAGTGAAGATAACAAGATCCCACACTGTTCATTATTTGTTTTGTTTTTGTTTTGTTTTAGTGAGGCAATTGGGGTTAAGTGACTTGCCCAGGGTCACACAGCTAGTAAGTGTCAAGTGTCTGAGGCCAGATTTGAACTCAGGTCCTCCTGACTCCAGGGCCGGTGCTTTACCCACTGCACCACATAGCCGCCCCATTATTTGTTGACTATAAAAAGGCAACTCGGTGAAACAGAATCTGTTCTCAGACTCTCCCCAATGCGATGTCTCCCAAGTTGATGCTGAGATGATAGAAGAGAGACCCCACAGCCCAGAAAGCTCTTTTTGAAGACCCCCCCGCCCCCCCATTCCTATCCAAAGAGGAGGAAATCAGGGCAAGGATGTGTGTGCCCCTCGTGGGTGTTTGGCCCTGTCCTAGAGAAGAGTCCAGACTGTAGGGTAAATCCCTATGGACTGGGAGATCCTCCAGATGTCCTTCTTTGGGGAGGCATTGGTTTGGGTTCTAACCCTCAGAGCCTGCAGAAAGGGTGCCACAGCCACTCTTCAGAAGAACCTGACCCAACTCTCCACACGGGATCAACAACGCAGATGAATGTTCCGTCAAGGAAACATTTTGTTTCTTGAGGAACAAAAGGGGGGGTCTTCTACAGTAAGTCTCCAGCAGGTGGCATTATTCCAATCGTTACATGAAGAATGCTCCTTATCCAGACTGTGACCTGTGCTTGGCTGGGCAGCCCATTGAGCTTGTCCATCAGAACACACATCTTGGGCATCACTGTAAATGGATGAAGATTTGAATCTATAATTGACTGGGAGAAGAGATTGGCCGGTCATTATCTGACAAATAGGGGCATGTTTTCAATGGTCCCAAGTTTCTTTGGGACATAAAACTCATATGTTTTTAGCACCATTCTTTCGATGCTGTGAAAATCTCTGAAGAACCTCAATAACAGGCTACCCAAAGGACAAGATAGAGACACATCCTGGGTATCAATAGGCCATAGCATCCTTCTGGGGTCAGACTGTGTGTGTGCAAGAAGTGACTTCATGGACAAGTCGAATGAGGAATGGGCTGCAATCGGTACCAGTGGAAGGAGTCCTGATATCAGTCAGATCACACATCACAGATCCATTCATGTGTGAAAAATTGAAATTCAATGGTTGGCTCCAACCCAACCCAGGTGGCCCCTGACCTTTCCTCCCTTCATCTTATTCCCCATCATCCTTCCCTGAGGAATCTCAAGGCTAAGTTTATTTTCCTTCTAAATGGAAAGAGACTCCTGGGCATTTCCACCCCCTCCAGGTACCAGGTGGACTCTGCTCCATCCAGGGGACAGGGGGCACGGGCCTGCTCCTTTCGCCTTCTACTTCCCAGCTCACAGACTTGATTTTCAGGGAACTCTATCAAATCTCTCTCATACCTTCTTATATAAACTTAATTATGAATTCTTTCAATGAAATGGAAGTCATTGGAATCTTCCTCATTTTTTCTATGTTTGGTTAGTCCTCCTTCTTTCATTTCTACCCCCCGAGTTAATTCTGTTTTTAAGAAAGAATACATAACCCTTTAATCTTGTTGGAATTCTCTCTACGTTCCTGGCACTGAAGCCCACTGATAGCATATGGAGACATTGTCTATAGCCAAGCCCCAGAGGTACTTAACAGAAAAATCGATATTTCAATCACAATAGTGAGGGAGTCTCTGTTTTCTTCCAATCAGAATGAGTGAGATCAGTGTGCTGAATAAAGAAGGAAGACCTCTTGTACCCTGGAGATCAATCAACCCTCCAGACAGGGTCATAGTCAAGGGGAAATAAAACCTAGCCATTCAGGGCATTTTGGAGCTGGACAGAACCTTAGAGGTCACCTCCTTGATTTTACAGATAAGGAAACTGAGGCCCAGAGAGGGGAAGGAACTTCACGACCAGACTTCGGGTCTCCAGATACCCAATCCAGTGTTCTTTGACTCAATACTCACACCAATGGGGAAATTAAAGTGAGGCCTGGGTTTGAATCCTGCCTCTGACATCCACTAGTTTTGTAACTTTAAGACTAAACTCTATCTGGGCCTCAGTTTCCCTAGCTGTAAAATGGGGACATTGGTAGGCCTTGCCTCATAGGATTGTGGTGAGGACCAAGCGAGATCAGCTCTGTGTTTTCCAAACGTTAAAGTGCTATGCAAACACCTGCTGTTATTTATGGTGAAACGTATTGTTCTAACCAGCTGGCTTTGATTCACAACTCTGAACTCACCCAGTTCTCGTCTTCTTTCCACAGACACAAGATGTTGGGGCATGAAGGGAAATGATCAGTAGAGAAAGACCTGAGGGCTCTTCTCTGACTGTTAGCTGCCTCTTCTAAAGTCTACAAAAGGCCCGTCCTCCTCTTCACAGCGGGGCAGCCTCCCTGGCTTCTCAGAGGCCCTACTGGCCAAGCACAAGTTAGGGAGGGGCTTGCGGAGTGGAGAGGCTGCAAGCGGCCTGCCCTTGATTGACTCTGCTGTCAGCTTGGCTCAGCCGCCAGGGGCTCCTGGACAAAAGGGGTGGGTGTGGCTGTTCAGGGCATGAAGGCCAGTCACAAGGGGCTGGTGGGATGGGGCACGACCTCTCATGGAGGTATGGAAAGGAACACACGGAGCCAAACCTCTTAGAACATCATTACAGGATAACTCCCATTGAGTCCTGTTGGACAGCAAAGAGAGAGACACAGATCTTAGAGCATGCCTGGGGTGGGGGTGGGGGGCACGGGAGGAGGTTGCTACTGCTCCTCGTCCCCCTCTTCCCCTTCTTCCTTCTCTTGCTCCTACTTTCCTTCTTTTCCCTCCTCGTCCTCCTCTTCCCCTTCTTCCTTCTCTTCTTCCTACTTTCCTTCTTTTCCCTCCTCGTCCTCCTCTTCCCCTTCTTCCTTCTCTTCCTCCTACTTTCCTTCTTTTCCCTCCTCGTCCTCCTCTTCCCCTTCTTCCTTCTCTTCCTCCTACTTTCCTTCTTTTCCCTCCTCGTCCTCCTCTTCCCCTTCTTCCTTCTCTTCCTCCTACTTTCCTTCTTTTCCCTCCTCGTCCTCCTCTTCCCCTTCTTCCTTCTCTTCCTCCTACTTTCCTTCTTTTCCCTCCTCGTCCTCCTCTTCCCCTTCTTCCTTCTCTTCCTCCTACTTTCCTTCTTTTCCCTCCTCGTCCTCCTCTTCCCCTTCTTCCTTCTCTTGCTCCTACTTTCCTTCTTTTCCCTCCTCGTCCTCTTCCTCTCCTTTTCCTCCTAGCTATAGAGCTAAAAGAGACATCATTGAGTCCAACTGCTTTTACAGATGAGGCAACGGAGGCACAGAGAGGTCAAGGGCCCAAGGTGCCAATGGCTAGAGGACAGGATTTGAACCTTCTACTCACCCCCCCCCCAATTTTCCTCTTTTCTTCCTCCTTTTCCTCCCTTCCCCCTCAACATTCTTCTCCTCCCCCTAGGTGGAAAAAAAGGGAGAACTTCCTGCTCTGACCAGAGTGCCCAGATTGACCATGATCTCTATCATAGATCAAACAGCTTGGCTGGCAGCCCCGCAATAATGACTGCATCATCTCTCACAGCCAAAGCTCTCACATGAATGCCCAGAGGACACAGAAGCCCAGACATTGTTTGGATGGTTCCCCATGACTGGCTGGGGGGCTGCATTCTTTCGGGGCATGAGAGAGAGAGAGAGGTGAGAAGCTTCACCTCATTGGTGAAATAGGTCTGCTTCCACCCCATCAGTCAATCAACCAACCAACCAAGAATCGTTCCCCCGGGCATTTTTTAAGCCTCGGGGAGGTAAAAACTGCAAAGAGACAAATTCAGGCTGGAGATCAGGAAAAGCTTGCATTGTTATGAAAGCTTTGGTAGACTGGGCTGCTGCGGGAAGTGGTGAGCTCCCCATCTTCAGAGGTCTCCAAGCACTGGCTGGTCCACCTCTTGTTAGGATGCTTGGTGGGCTTGGAGTATGGGTTGGACACGTGACCCCTGACATCCCTCCCAACCCTCAAACTTTGTGGTTTTGATGTGCGATGTGCCAGGCACCATATTTGCTGAGGGGGATATAACCAACAACCACAGCCCCCCCTCCCACCCACTCCCCTCCTGCCCCAAACAAAAAGGAAACCATCCCTGTCCTCAAGAAGGAGCATTCTGCCAGGGAAACAACGTGTACATATCCAGACAGTTACCAAGGCAGCAAATACAAAGTAATTGGAGGCCTGGGGGGCGGGGCCAGGCTCAGGAAAAGCCTTCTGCCCAAGGAGGCACTGGAGCTGAATTGGGCAAAAAATCAAAGATTCGAAAAGGCCAAGAATGAGGAGAGTCTTTATCTGCCCCTTGGTGCTCACACCGGAAGCGTCAGATGCTTAACTAGTGCTGGGCACTGTGCTAAGTGCTGGGATCCAAGGAGAGTCAAGTGACAGACCCTGCCTTCAAGGAGCTCGTAGTCTCTTCCATCTAACATCAGCTGGCACCTGGCACTAGTTCTGTGGATTAGCACCAACAGGCATATAATTATTTATCCCCACCTAGGAGCATTATTTATTTCTTTATTCTTTTAAGTATATTATTATTTCATTTAAGATTTCCCACTTACATATAAATAGGTTTTGTTTTGTTTTTTGGCAATGAGGGTTAAGTGACTTGTCTAAGGTCACACAGCTAGTAAGTGTCAAATGTCTGAGGTTGGATTTGAACTCAAATCCTTCTGAATCCAGGGCCGGTGCTTTATCCACTGCACCACCTAGCTGCCCCCCCCACCCCCCGCCCCGCCCAATTACATATAAATGATTTTAATGTTTGTTTAAAAAAAGTTGAGTTCCAAATTCTCTCCCTCCCACCACTTCCCCCTCCTTGAGAAGGCAAGCAATTTGATATAGGTTATACCTGTGCAGACATGCAAAACACATTTCCATATCAGTTATGTTGCAAAAGAAAACAGACAAAAACAACCCCAGAAAAGTAAGGAAAGTAAAAAATAATATGTTTCAGTCTGCATTCAGACTCCATCAGTTTTTTCTCAGTGGTGGAGAGCATTTTCCCTCATCTGATCCTTTGGAATTTTCTTGGATCATTGCATTGCTGAGAATAGCTAAGTCATCCACAGTTGATCCTCCTTACAAGATTGTTGTTACTGTATACATTGTTCTCCTGGTTCTGTTCATTTCACTTTGCAACAGTTCATATAAGTCTTCTCAGGTTTTTCTGAAAGCTTGCTACTCATCCTTTCTTATAGCACAGTAGTATTCCAACACAATCATACACTACAACTTGTTCAGTCATACCCAAATTGATGGGTATTCCCTCACTTTTCAATTCTTTGCTACCAAAAAAGAGCTGCTATAAAATTTGTGTACATATAGGTCCTTGTCCTTTAAAAAAAAATCTCTTGGGGCAGCTAGGTGGCACAGTGGATAGAGCACTGGCCCTGGAGTAAGGAGGACCTGAGTTCAAATCCAGCCTCAGACACTTAATACTTACTAGCAGTGTGACCCTGGGCAAGTCACTTAACCCCAATTGCCTCACCAAAAAAAAAAAAAAGTGAATTATGTTGTGTGTAGGGGAACATTGGAGGGGAAATGTGTATGAGCTCACATCATTCTTGGTTTGGCTGATTCAGGCAGGACCACAGAACTGCTCCAGGACCAGGCAGCCACATCCAAGCCATCCAGGGGCACATAATGTGCTGCCTTGTAAGCTTTGGGGAGGGAGAGCATGGCAGGAAAAGGCTCATTCTCCACTCCCCTTCCAGGAGCTGTTTGCTGCCTGATCTTTGTACAGGATCCTGGGCCTGGGGAATCTCCGTTCTGATCCCTTGGCTTCTGAGGGTTTGGCATCCCCAAGGTCCTGGTGGCAGACCCCCACTCACTTTCTTCCTCTACTTCCCCTTGGAACTCTGTGCCTCCCCCAGAAGGGGCTTTTCTCCCAGGCCTGGTGATGCCCCTACTCACTGGCACATGCCAGCCCCTGAGGCATGGGCACCCTGGCATCATATAGGAACATATTTACTTTCTTGAAAACTGTCATGGAGTGTTATTAAACTCATGGTCTGTGTCAGGCGAAGTGTGTTGAAGAGGCTCATCGTGAACACCCTGGTTCCCAAGCTCTGGATCCCACCAAACCCAGGCAGGGTGGGCAGGCATCTTCTCAGATCTTAAACCTCTCCCTGGGAGACCTGGGAACCAGATCCCTGGGGTGGGAGGAGGCAGAGGGATGGACTCACAAGTGACTGGCCTCTTCCTGCCTCCCCTCTGTGCTAACCTGGTGAATGGAATGGGGTGAGTCATCAGAAGCTCCACAAGACTGCAGGGAGGTGATCACACCTGGAAATGGACCGATTCACCTGCAAGGCTGACCTGTAAGGACCAATGAGCAGCCAGTGGGCTACTGTGACTGCTGTTTATCATGACGCCCAGAATGAAGATGCTCAGTTTACTCTCCTGGCCATTTCTAGTCCCCTTCCCTATCTTCTCTTTTCTTCCCAATCTCCTCTAGGAGAGACATGTTGCCCACTCATTCCCTGAGCATGGGGAAGAAGCTTAGGAGAAGGAGAAGCCACACCCATGGTTCTGTTAAGACTTACAAACTTTTGAGCCCCCAGCAAATGCTTTAGGATGTGCCAAGGAGCTAACGCTATGATCCCATGAAACCACCCATGCTGATTGATATTCTCACCCAGAAACCTCTGGGGCCAGGACCACAGACTCTGGACAGTAAATAATTGTGTGCCTCTTGTGCCTAAGCTTCTTTCATAACAGAATGGGCTCAGGGACACTCTGGAAGATTTTCCCACTTAGCCAGTAACCCTCACCCCAGAAACCTGAGAAAATAGCCACAAGATGCATTCCATGTGCCTGCCCCATTGTGTGATGAGCCTGACTCTGCTTGTGTTGTCACTTTAGATTGATTTCCTATTCATACGCATGATGTACCCACCTGCTCCTCCCCTGTTTGTTCTTTCTTTTTCTTTTTTTTTTCTTTGTCATTGGGGGTTTATTTAACACAAATTAAAATGTGTCAATTTTTACTCATTTTCTTCACTCCTCAGTCTAGCGTTTGGATTGGGGATCTTGATGGCTCCCTGAACTGCTCTCTCAACTTCAAGGAAACTTGCCCAGAGTCACACAGATAGTAAGTGTCAAGTGTCTGAGGCTGGATTTGAACTCAGGTCCTACTGAATCCAGGGCCAGTGCTCTACCCACTGCGCCACCTAGCTGCCCCTGCTTGTTCTTTCATCCTGCATTTCCTAGACATCCCAGTCAGGTACCCCCTCTGGCCATCACCTCCATTACCTTCCCGGCAGAGAAGAGAACATCGTCCCTGAAGCCACCCTAGCTGAGAGGTTGGCTGGTGTTGGCTTTATTTATCTTGCTCATTTCCTGGTCATCTTCAGCCTCGCTGCCACTGGGTCTTCCCTTTCCTTCAGATGCCCTTTATATGCTGTTTTTCCTCCATAGAATGGAAACTTCTTGAGGGCAAGAGCTTCCTTCCTTCCTTCCTTCCTTCCTTCCTTCCTTCCTTCCTTCCTTCCTTCCTTCCTTCCTTCTTTCCTTCTTTCCTTCCTTCTTTCCTTCCTTCCATCCTTCCATCCTTCCTTCCTTCTTTCCCTCCTTCCTTCCTTCCTTCCCTCCCTCCTTCCTTCCTTCCTTCCTTCCTTCCTTCCTTCCTTCCTTCCTTCCTTCCTTCCTTCCTTCCTTCCTTCCTTCCTTCCTTCCTTCCTTCCTTCCTTCCTTCTTTCCTTCCTTCCTTCCTTCCCTCCCTCCTCCTTCTTCTTCTCTCTCTCTCTCTCTTTCTTTCTCTCTCTCTCTCTCTCACATGTTTCAAATCTGTATTCGACACCATCAGTTCTTTTTCTGGGGATGGATCACATTTTTCATGATAAGTCCTTCAGAGTTCTCTTGGATCATTGTATTGATGAGAATAGCTAAATCATTCATGTTTGATTATCTTACAATATTGCTGTTACTTTGTACACAGTACAAAGCATCCTGCTCATCATTTCTTATAGCACAATAGTATTCCATCATAATCACATACCAGAATTTGTTCTGCCATTTCCCAGATGATGGGCATCCCCTCAATTTCCAAATTTTTGCCACCAGAAAAGAGCTGCTATTAATATTTTTGTACATATAGGTCTTTTTCCTTTTTGTTTTTTATCTCTTTTTGGATGCAGACCTAGTAGTGGTATTGTTAGGTCAAAGAGTATGCATGGTTTTTATAGCCCTTTGG
Source organism: Dromiciops gliroides (assembly GCF_019393635.1). NCBI lineage: Eukaryota > Metazoa > Chordata > Mammalia > Microbiotheria > Microbiotheriidae > Dromiciops > Dromiciops gliroides. The sequence continues at coordinate 3,134,296 of NC_057863.1, read as the reverse complement.
CCATGTTTCCAAATTGCTCTACAGACTGTTTGAATCAGTTTCCAACTCCACCAACAGTGCATTAATGTTTCATTTCCCCCACATCCTTTCCAGTATTTGTCATTTTCCTCTTCTGTCCTATTAGCCAATCTAATAGGTATGAGACCGTACCCCTAAATTGTTTTGATTTGCATCTCTCTAATCAATAGTGAATTAGAGCATTTTTCCCATATGGCTATAGATACCTTTGATTATTTCATCTGAAAACTGTTCATATTTTGTGATCATTTATCAATTGGGGAATGACTTGTATTCAGAGAAACTTGCTTCAATTTTTTTTCACAATTACTACTGCAAACTGTATTTCTCTTCATCCTTTCCCATTTACTCTCAGCCCCATCTATTCTATTCTCTTTCTCCTTTCCTCCTGTTCCTCCTCAAAAGTGTTTTGTTTCTGACTACCCCCTCCCCTAATTTGATTTCCCTTTTATTACCCTCCCTCCCTTCTCTTATCCCTTTCCTCTCCCGCTTTCTTGCAGGGTAAGAAAGATTTCTATATCCACCAGGGTGTGTATGTTATTCCCTCTTTGAGAGGGGCTATTTTTCTGCTAGTATGTATAATTCAAGTACTTGACACAGTGCCTAACACATAGAAAGTGCTTAATAAATATTCTCTCTCTTTTCTTCTTCACTCCCTCCTTCCTCCCTCCCTCCCTTCTTCCTTCCTTCCTATTTTTCTCTAATTTTTCCATGTTTATTTCTTCCTCTCATTCTTTCTTTTTCTCATTTTTTCATTTTCCCCACTTCATAAGGTTGTTGGGAAGATAAAAATGAGAAAATTTGCATGAAAATCCTTTAGAAACTGAGATGCTCTCAAAAGGGAAGCTGTTCTTTGTGTTCCCTGTTAGGACATCGGTCCGTAAGACTCTTGCATGAGGGTGGACCCTTTCCCTGAGATTTTGTTGGCAGAGGCAGGAGCCAATGTGGCCAAAGCAGTGAATCTGTGCTGTCACTTCTTCTGGCCCTGGAGCAGTGCATCGCTAGGCCCATGCTCAGAGCCCACCCTGCTAGGCAGCACCAGCCAGGGCCCATGCCCTTTGGCAGAGTTGTGGGAATCTGGGCCCCTGACATGGAGACCCTCACAGAGGAGGGCAGACTCCAGTAAAGCCTCCCAGCAGGGCCACTTTTACCGCAGCGTTTGGTGGGTCCTGGGGTTCTGGGTTACCTGCACTGCCCTGCTTTCCCTGTCCTCAGGTCACAGACTGGGCACTGGTAGGGACCGCAGAGATTGATGAGTTCAGCCCCTCATTTTGAATTCAAGAGACTTGCCCAAGGTCACACACACAGTGAGTGGCAGGACTGAGAGTCCACCTAGGTCAGGGCTGGTCCTCAGACCACAGGTACCTTCTCCATTCTGCCTGCCTCAAGTCTCACACTGGCATCCCCTCTAGGAGCTTGGGCTCCCTATCACATGACCAGGTACTTTTCAATCCTCCCAGAGCCAGGGGTGCCATTATCCAGGGATGGAGATGGGGGAAGGGCAGGGGAAGGGCAGGGGAAGAGGATCTCCATCCAGTGAGGACCAAGGCAGTGGCACTTGTGAGTCCCAGGCTGGCTGCTCTGGTCCCTGAGGGCAGCGGGTGGTGTTAGAGTCCTTCCACTTGTGGCACACGTTCCTTCTGGGTTTGGGGATAGGCCTGGGAGCAGGATGCGGGTAATGCTGGAGTGCCAGTCTTCTCTTTTCCCCCAGCTTCCCACTGCCCAGTGGGTACCCCCTGGGGAAAGATTGTTCCTCTCTTCCCTTCAGGACTTGGGCCCCAGCTCAGCTTGGGAAAAGGTCTGTGAGTAAGGACAGAAGTTAGTCTTAGTGTTTGGGTCTAAAAGAGCTCAGTGCTTGACCCCCAGCTGCCCATTGGCAGTGGCTGGCCTGGCACTCACTAGTCTGGGCTTGGCTCATCTTGAACCTCCTCCCCAGACAGTGAAGAAGCTCCCCCAGACATTGGGATAATCCAAGCATCTCAACACCTCCTCAGCCTTCCACAAATGACCTCTTTCCTTCCCAGAAGCTGTTGGTTCAGTCATTCCCCAATTGAGAAATGGTCAAAGGATATGAACAGGCAGTTCTCTGATGAAGAAATCAAAGCTAACTATTGCCATATGAAAAAAATGCTCTAAATCACTATTGATTAGAGAGGTGCAAATTAAAACAACTCTGAGTTACCACGTGACACCTATCAGATTGGCTACTATGACAAAAAAGGAAAATAATCAATGTTGGAGAAGCTGTGGAAAAATTGGAACACTAATGCATTGTTGGTGGAGCTGTGAGCTGCCCAAGCATTCTGGAGAGCAATTTGGAATTATGCCCAAAGGGCTATAAAGCTTTATATACCCTTTGACCCAGCAATACCACTATTAGGTCTTTTCCCCAGGGAGATCATGGAAAAGGGAAAAGGACCCACATGTACAAAAATATTTATAGCTGCTCTTTTTGTGGCAAGGAATTGGACATTGAGGGGTTGCCCATCTATTAGGGAATGGCTGAACAAGTTGTGGTATACGAATGTGATGGAATACTATTGTGCTGTAAGAAACAATGAGCAGGAGGAGTTCAGAGAAACCTGGAAGGACTTACATGAACTGAGTGAGATGAGCAGAACCAGAAGAACATTGTACACAGTATCAACATTATGTGTTGATCAATTGTGATAGACTTGACTCTTCTCAGCAATACAATGGTCCAAGATAGTTCCAAAGGATTCATGATGGAAAATGCTCTCCAACTCCAGAAAAAACCCAAAACTATAGAATCTAGATGCAGATTGAACTGTACTATTTCTATTGTTTTTTGTTTTTCTTTTTTGAGGTTTTTCCCTGTTCTGATTCTTTTTTCACAGCATGACTAAAGCAGAAATAAGTTCAATGTGATTGTACATATATAACCTATATCAGATTACTTGCTGTCTTGGGGAGGGGGGAAGGAGAAAAATGTGAAACTAGAAATCTTACAAAAACAAATGTTGAAAACTATCTCTCCATGTAACTGGGAGATAATAAAATACTGTTAGGAACAAAAAGAAGCTGTTGGCTCATCTCTGGAGCCAGCCAGGCTAAGGGCACCCCATTGGCACCATCAGTTTCATGCCTAAGGCAGCTGGGGGTCCAATGTACCAGTCCAGGGAAGGCTGTCAGCCCCTGCAGCTGTGACTTGGCTCTGGGGCACCAGGTCCCGAGCAGCTGGCAAACACCCCTGCCTGGCTTCCACGCGGAGCCTGGCCCAGAATGGGTCGGCTGGGAAGCAGGAGGGCAGGTGGGTAGACAGTCAGTTACAAGCCTGAGCTCATCAGAGAGGCAGGAGCACAGAGCTCTGAGGTCGAGGCTGCTGGACAACAAACAAGTTGTTTTCATCCTCAGCTTTTGTGTGTTTGAACTTTAAACATGAGCTCTGTGTGTGTGTGCGCGCGCATGACAAAATAATTAGCCTGGCCATGTTTTTGTTTCTAATCATGTGTTTCTAATCTCCCAGCACCAGGATTTCTGGAAGAGAAGCCTGGCCTGAGGGGCCCAGAGTCAGGATGGAGGGAGGGGCCTCTCCCAGTGTCAGGCCTAGCTTGAAACTGGAAAACTCTCTTGTGAAATGGCTGGATCAGGGGGGCTGTGGACTTGTTTTCTCAGCCTTGTAAACTCAACCTGCCTGTAACTTGGGCTGGGCTGGCCCATGGGGTCTCCCTCACGCCCCTCACCCTGGCCTAGAGGCTGGAGGGGGAGTTGGAGGGGGACCCAAGCTCCATCCCGAGCCAGCCCTGGGGCTCCAGACCAGTCAGCAAGGTCAGTGACCAGGCCCTCTCCTGCCCAAGGGGTGGCCTCCAAACTGCTTCTAAACCATGTAGATGAGCCTTTTCGCCCGGGGCGCTTCGGCCCCTCCTGTGGTTTTCACGGGGGTCCGCTTTCCCTCAAGTTCTTGGGCCAGTGTCCCTGCCAGACACAGGAAGACGAAGACAAGCTGTCCCTGCCTTCAGGGGACATTTGTTCCACTGGGCTGATTCACTGTGACACTGAGGAGGGGAAAGAATTCTAATGATGGCAGAGGGAGAAGGTCATAGAAAACTTCCTAGGGGAAGCAGCCCCTGAGCAGAGCCTTGATGGGAGTAAAGGATTCTAGGAGGTGGAGGTCAGGGGAAGGCAGAGCCTGGTGGGCAGGAAGAGCCTGGGCAAAGGCCCAGAGGCAGGAAATGGATGCTGGATATGGGGAAAACAAGGAGGTTTGGCTGGATTGGAGAGTCATGTGATAACCAGGAGAGAACCCCCAGCTGTCCTGAGAGGGAGGAGCTTGGTTCTGATTTTTCTGTTTCCTCATGGGGGGGGGGGATGGCAAACATTTGTGAACCACCTGCTCCGGGCCAAGCACGGCGCTAGGACAGGCGCTGGGGATGCACCAAACAAGAATGAAAGCCCCTGGCCGCAGAGAGTTTCCGTTTCTATTGGGGGTGGGAAGAACCCTGCAAACTTCGAAGGAGGGACCACATGCACACCAGTAAACCTGAGGCAATGGGGAGAGAGGAGGCTCCATCTTGGGGCATCTGCTTCCTCTTCGAGGAAGTGTCAGGAGCTAGCTAGGGTTTCTGGGAAGCCAAGGTGGGGAGGGAAGGCATTCTAGGTGCCGGCACAGCCTGTGCAAAGACGGGGGGGGGGGGGAGAAGAGGTTGCAGTTGAAGAATTGCAAGTAAGTGGAGCATCAGGAAGCTTCCCGGGTTGGTCAGACCTCACTGCGCTTTTGGAAAGGCACTTTGTCAGCCGCTGGAGGGTGGATCTGAGAGGGAGAGCCTGGGGTGGTGGCCCTGTGAGCAGAGAGAAGGGCTGTTCCCGAGGCAGAGACTCCAGGACTGGGCAGCGGATTGCACTCGGGCAGGGTGAGGACTTGGGCTGTCTGGGGAAGGACTGAGACAGAATTCTAGTCGGGTCCTCTGACATCACTATAAACCAGCTCTTCTTTCTTTGGCATCCACAGGCTGATTGCAAATACACTGACAGTTTCCAGAATGTCTTGGGGGAAAAAATCAAACATCGGCTGCCGTGGATTCACCAGGAGCTTGGCGAGTAGCAGATGGGCAGAGAAGCCTGCTGTCGAGCTCTGATTTCAATCACATATAACATAGAACTTGGCCTGGGATGGTTAGTGTGCTCCTGAGGGCACATCCGGACCCCTGGGTCCGGGCCCACTCAAAACTACAACTCTTAAGCCCCAACCAACGTTTGCTTTAACCAGTCAGCCAGAGGACAAAACAAAAGACATTGAACTAAATGGCATAGGAAAGAAACGTCAAGGAAAGATTAGGCTCCACCCACCCCCAGTTGCCTCCACACTCAGTGCTGAGGGCTGCTGGTGTTGTACCATGATGTCATTTTCCTGCTCCCTGCTGGGACTTATCTCTGGGCTGGACATCACATCTGTTTCAGTTCTTCAGGGGCTCTCTCTGCTCCCATATATTAGCTTGTTGTGACTGGGAAATCTTCCCTTGAAAAGGGCAGGCTAAGCCCTGGGGGCTATGAGTCACTATACCTAGGTAAGAAAGTCAACCTGAGTGCCCTGAATTGTGATTATTCTTTTGATTGAATTATGATGACTGGGGGTGGGGTGGGGGGGATAGAGTGCCTGGCCTGGAGTCAGGAAGACTGGTCTTCCTGAGTTCATATCTGGTCTCAGAAACTCACTAGCTATTTGACCCTGGGCGAGCCACTTAATCCTGCTTGCCTCTGTTTCCTCATCTGTAAAATGAACTGGGGGGATGGCAAAATACTCCAGTATCTTTGCCAAGAAAACCTCAAATTGGGTCACAGTGAATCAGACACAGCTGAAAATGACTGAAGGACAACAAAAATTCTTTTAATTGCTTGTGTCTGGTGTTGTTTTGAAGTCCATTGGCCCATACAGCTATCTGACTTAGGGTTAGAAAAATGCTAACTCCCATTTGGACCTCTTGTGAAGCCCAGCTTCTCCCAGGGTACTCCTTGATCGGCATGCCCATTAATCTTGGTCTGAACAAAAGCTGAATCAAGAAGGCAAAGTTAATGCCCTCCAACCATCAGTCAATCAATATTGATTAAGTGCTTGCTGTGTGCTAAGTTCTGGCATCCTACTGGCCCATGTGCCTAGCTATGTTAACCCCTTTAATGTTGTAGCTATCAGAATCGAAATCTATAAAGGGGAGAAAGTCCAGGGAGCCAGGAGGACTCTTTCCGGACTCCTGAGTGATGTCATGTCAAAGTGTAGCAGAAGATGAGATAAGAAACTGCTCATAATAAATCATTCATGCAGAGGCACCAGCTTTCTGGAGGGAGCAGCGGAGAAGAAAGTCAGTGGACTTGTCTAAAACAAAAAAAAACCCCAAACCTTGAATCTGGGACCACAGAGCGTTTGCTTTGCTTGGGGCCTGAACCACACTGACTCTGTAGGAGGGCAGTGTGAGCAGGAAATCTGCCTTCACATAAGATAAGTAGTTGGAGAAAGGAGGAGTGTTTCAATGGGCAATGAATTCTAAGGGAATGAGCTTTGACATGAGAGGGTCTTGGGGCCTCCCAGAGCGTCTGACCACGCTGTGGCAGAGAAATTCTGGGAAGGATGTGCAGATGAAGAAGATGTTGTCCCCTCCTCTGAACGTGGCACCATCCCATGCTTGATGGAGCTGGAGTGTCTCTCGGCAAGGCCTGCGCCCCTTTTCCCACTGGTGAGTTCTCCATTGTGTGGAGGGGCCCAGGCTGACCTTCACCCCCCTCCCAACCCGCTTCCTGACATCTGGATTCCCCGCTTTGAAAATAAGCTCCCTGAGAGAAGGGCCTGTCTCTTTCTGGCTTCTATTTGTGTTCCCAGTGCTTGGCACAGGCAGAGCTTAACGAATGCTTGTCTCCTTCCTCCCTTCCTTTACTGGGAGATTCAATCTGTCCAGGTGTGGCTGGACCATGGGCTGCCTCTCCTCCCTGCTTTCATTCAGCTTAGGGGCCCTGAGCAGATGATAACTGGGCTCCCACATCCTTCCTTTCCTTTGCTAAGTATTTAATTGCATTCATTTAGCCGGGGTCTGTGGGCTGGACCACAGGGACTGCCTGAGTGCTCTGGGATAGACCTAGAAAGATGCTTCCCCAAAGGGTGGGCAGAGCCTGGAACAGATCAGTGCTTTATGGATGGAGGCTGGGCCCGCCACAGTTTTCCAGGGGCTTGGCTAGAGGCGGCCTCAGCACTGTGGGTCTCTGCTGCTGAGGAGGCAGGGAAGAGGTGCTAGGGAAAAGAGGGGGTGTGTGGGAAGAGTGGGACCCAAGGAAAAGAAGGAGGAGGAAGGAGCAGATCATCATCAGTGTGTACATTTCTTTATTTGGCTTTATTTCTTTTGTTTTATTGAATAGAATTTTATTTTCCAAAATATGTGTAAAAACAAACTTTAACATCAATTTAAAAAAATTTGTGTTCCAACTTCTCTTTCTCCTCCATTCCCACCTCCCACCCACTAGAACTCAAGCATTTCAACATAAGTTATACATGAGTAGTCATGGAAAACATTCCCACATTAACTAGGTTGTGAGAGAAAACAGTAAAAAAAAAAAACAAAACCAAAACTTCAGATTGAGGAATTGTCAAAGAGGAAAAAAAATTTTCTTAAAATGTGTTTTCATCTTTTCAGATACTATCAGTTCTTTCTCTGTAGATGGGTTGCAATTTTCATAAGTCCTTTGGGGTTATATTGGATCATTGCCTTGCTGAAAATAACCACATGCTTCCCAGCTGATCATTCTCCACTATTGCTGTTAATTTTGTATACAGTACATTTCACTCTGCTTCATTTCATGTAGGTCTTTCCAGGTTTTTCTGACAGTATCCTGTTCATCATAACCTGAATAAAGTACCTTCAACTTGATAAAGAATTTTCTTCACAGTAGCCCAGCAAAGTAGGTACCATACGTTTTGCCATTCTAATCAATCATCATAACTATTTCCTTCCATCCTATTCCCTTCAAAGGGGGCAGAGGACAGAGCACTGGACTTGGAGTCTGAAAGGGTCATCTTCCTAAGTTCAAATCCTGCTTCAGACACCACTTCCTAGCTGTGTGACCCTGGATGCGGCGCTTTGTGTGCCTCAGTTTCCTCATCTTTAAAATGAGCTGGAGAAGGAAATGGCAAAGCACTCCAGCGTCCTTACCACGAGAACCCCACATGGGGTCACAGAGAGTGGGATGTGACTGAAATGACCCAACAACAACGAGAAGAAGCAGGACCTCAATAGGAAGAGAGTTCCGGAGTAGTCAGGGGGGCTCACCTGGAGGCTGGGAAGATGTGGATCTTTGGGGTGAGCTCCTTGAGGGTGAGGATTGTCTCTGGTTTGTATCCCCAGTGCTTCGTGGCACGTAGTAGGTGCTTGTTGAACTGAATGGGATCTCCTGTACTGAGCGTTGGGCAAATTGAGATTTTTTCTGGAAAAAGAAATAGTTTTAGTTTCTCTGTGTAATGCAAGTGAGTCCAGAGAAGGGTAGAAAAGTCACCATGCTGTTGCACCCATTGAGGCCAATGAAGGTGGACCATCCTTGCTGATTTTAGCCAAGTGTTCTGCATGGGAGAGTCAGAGCCGGGAGGTGGTGGTGGGGAATAGAGGGATAGGGTGCTAGGAGCCTGAGCAGAGGGAGACAGTGTGCTCTCCAGATGAACCATCCAGTAGCACTTATAGATCTCCTACTATATACTCTTATAGCATTTATAGAACTCCTACTATATGCTTCCTACAATGGATATGGGGAAACAGTTGGCAGCTTTCTGACTTTACATCCTGTCTCTACTTCCCACTGTCTGTCAGATCTGATGAATTGCTCTTGGGGAAGGATATTATTGACCTGGATGAATTTACAAGTAAGGGACCTGGAGAGATTCATCAACATAGACTTACTGAGAGTTTGTATATAGCATAAAGTTGTTGTTTTGTTTTGTTTTGTTTTGTTTTGTTTTGTTTTGTGGTGAGGCAATTGGGGTTAAGTGACTTGCCCAGGGTCACACAGCTAGTAAGTATCAGGTGTGTGAGGCTGGATTTGAACTCAGGTCCTCCTGACTCCAGGGCCAATACTCTATCCACTGTGCCACCTAGCTGCCCCTAGCATAAGATTTTAAAATATATGTATACATGCATGTGTGTATGTGTGCATATTTATAGATTTAATTGTAGCCCAGTAGTGCCCAAGCTTAATTTAGGAAATGATCCCCCCAGCCCCAGTCCTACAGTCTTTGAAGGGCTGTCACAGGGAACAAGGATAGGGCTTGTCTTGCCTGGCCCCAGAGGGCAGAAGTGGGGACAAGACCGGGGGATTTGCAGCTCAGCCTCGGAGTTGGCAGTGTGGAAGCTGCCTGGAGCCAGAGCAGTGCTCAATTTTGGCAAACACCTGCTCACAGTGAGTACTCTCCTAAAGTGGCCAGGGATGCCTGGGGAGGGCATGCTGGATCCCCTTTGTCCCCCGGGGAACTGACACAAAAGCATCTTGGGGTCAGGAGGATGAGAGCTGTCTGCTCTTTGCATTGGCATTCACAGTGCTTAGCACCATGCCCAACACACGGCAAGCAAGAAATGCTTTGTCCATCATCAGATCGTTCACTCTCTCCCTCCCTGCCTCCTTCACTCACTCACTCACTCACTCACTCACTCACTCACTCACTCACTCACTCACTCACTCACTCACTCACTCATTCATTCATTCATTCATGCATTCATTCATTCATTCAAATCGTGTGGTTGAGGCCATGCCTGCCAAAGGAGGTCACAGGATCTGGACTGAATTGTCCATCCTTTTCTGGAGCAGAGGCACTGGAATTGGCCGGAGGGGAAGCCAAGTATTTCCACTATGAGTTAAAAGGATTTTCCCATCTTGTCTTTTATCATCGAGGGGTTTAAGGTTCTGTTCACACAAAGGCCACCTGGAGTCCTCACCCATTCACTCCTCTGTCTCAAGCTTTCCTGGATAAGCTCCTCCAGGACGTGGCTGAAGCCCAGACACTGGGTCACTCTGCCAGAGGCTGAGCTGTGGCCAGGTCAGCTGTGCAGCCCAGAGATAGGGTCTGACCTCCATCACTCTACAGTCTTGGGCTAAAATTCAAGCATCTGGAGAAAGTTGACTGGGGGAATTGGAAATAGGTGGAGAACCAGCCAGAGGGCCCATGTGTCTCAGCGAGTGGCAGAGAAATCACCTGGATCTGTCCTGCTGATGTTACTTGGGCAATCACTCTCCGGGCCTTGGCCATATTGTCTGACGACAGAGCTTGGCTTGACTAACCCCTGTGTTCCACTGTCCCCATCTAGAGATGTCTGCTCGCTTGCCTGATGACTCCTTTGCCCAGAGCATCACTCCACGAGGTGCCCAAGCCATGCCCACTTCACCACCAGCTCCTCCATTGCACAACAAAACCTCTAGTGCCCCCCCGCCCCGTGATGGTATTTTCCCAAGTTTGCACAATTAGTAAATGTTGAGATCTCATCATGCCCCAATGCACTAGGACCCCAGGGCTCCAGGCTGGTAGGGGGCTTCACAGTTTACTATTCATTGCAGCTGCTGGATTCAGGAATGGGATCGACAGACTCTGGGCTGGGGAGGTAACTCCCTGCAAGTGGTCATGCCCATAGCATATTCAGGGCCTGGCAAGAAGCCATCCCAAAGAGCTCTGGGCTCGGGCACTGCCCCTGGTGAGTCGGTCAGTCTCAGCAGCTGATGATGCAAGGTGAAGTGGATCTTTACAGGACTCCTCACTGTGGACCAGGGCACAGAATGGGCTTCAGTCTGGTTCTCTGACCACACATCCAGGGGCTGCTGTATAGCTGCTCATTCACAGGGTCAACAGGAACAGGAAATCACATGAGAGGATGAAGAGGAAGCTGGGCGACCTCCAGCCCCAACTCGTATTTGGCCAAGTCACTGCCACTTGAGTCCTCGGAGGTGCCAGTGGAGATCAGGGGCCTTAATTTGCCTCCAGCACTTTTCTTTTGTTTAACCCAGATGAAGAGAAGGAAAGAGATACAGAGGCAGCTTTCTTTGTAATCTCTGCAATCACTGGCTCAAGGAGCAGGATTGAGTGAAGAACAATGTGAGCATATTCAGCCCTGATCTTTGGACTTTGGGCGTCTTGGATGAGAGCCAGGCTCCAAATAGAAACCCTGGGCATCTAGCCGCAGCCTTCCTGCTCCCATGGGGCTGAGGTGAGGTGAGACAGTGAAAAGGAGCCCCATGTCTGAAGCTGGGCTCTGACACGAGCTATAGGGACCCTGGGAAAGACATCTCACGTCTATGAGCCTCAGTTTCCCTGTCTGTAAAGCGGCGCTAACAATCCCGGTGCTGCCTACCTCACAGGGATGCTGTAAGGAAAGCTCCCAGCCTTCATCTTACTTAGCACCCTCTAACACAGGAAATGCCATCCTCCACACCACCCCTCTGTCTGCCAGGACCTCTTCTGGGGTGATGAGAGTCATGGATTTGGGGAGTGAAGGTTATCCCCTGAGCTTGCATCTTCAGGAGCAGGACTTAGCCAGAGAGAGGGGAAGGAAGGTGGGGGGCACTCAGTCCTTTCTGGAGGCCTCCTCACTCTCTTCTGTCCAGCTGACCCTTTACTTTCTGACTCCTGAATCTCTCGGGGGCTGCTTGGTGTTGGTCAGGCTTGTTTAGATTGTTGGGCTGCCTGAAGGGCAGGAGAACTGAGGGTTTGTGGGCTCATGTCTCCTCCCCCTCCTTTCTTCATGCTACAGCGGGAGGAGAATACGTGTGAAGCAGTTTTCACCCCTTACAACGGGCCAGAAACTGGTAGTTGTGCCTGTCTGCGAGGAGCATTTTGGTTCCTTGGGGATCGTGTGTGTGTGTGTGTGTGTGTGTGTGTGTGAGAGAGAGAGAGAGAGAGACAGAGAGACAGAGAGACAGAGAGACAGAGAGAGAGAGAGTAGCTGATATATGGGGCCAGATAACTAGCAAGGGGCAGATGGGGCTGTGCTACAGGGTGCTAATATCCAGGGGTGAGGAGGGAAAGACTTTCCCTCCCTATTCCTATGTGTTGCCTTATGAATCTCTGCAAGCTTCACTACCACGGGGCACATCTGTAAGTAACCATCATCCTAGAGTCCCCTTGACGTGGTGTCTCCCTCCCCTTCCACTTTCCCTTAATCTCCAGAGGGGCCAGGACTAGGTTCACCTCTCCTGGTGTGATTGCAACCAAGATCAGCAAAGATGTCCAAGGTCAGGCAGGGTCAGTGTGAATAAATGTCAACAGGGGCTACCCAGCACCAGGTCCAACCACCCTCAGGCTGCCCTCTGTGCCATCATCAACCAATTATCTTTGAAGTAATTCTGAATTCTGGTTTTGGGGATCAGAACAGAAGAGAAGTCCTGATGTATAGGGAACATCTCTGCCTACTCAAAGTCTATGGAGCACTGGGCTTGAAGTCAGAAAGATCCGAGTTCAAATGCTGCCTCAGCTGCCTTAGTAGCTGTGGGATACTGGGCAAGGCACTTCATCTCTGTTTGCCTCAGTTTCCTCCTCTGTAAAATGAAGTAATAATAGCACCTTCTTACAGGATTGTTGTGAAGATCAGATGAGATAATGTGTGAAATGCTTGGCAAACTTAAAGCACTATGTAGGTGCCAGTTTTTAAATCATTATTATCATCATGCCATCATCATCATCACATCCCCAAGACCCAGCCCCATGGACTATCTTTAGCTCTGCGGATCTCTCTGCTGAGGCACAGGCCACAACCACAGCTGCCTCTTTTTCTCATTTTCTCTTGGATGCTGAAAAGCCCCCGTTGCCACTTCAAAGGAGAAAGCTCTCCTTCCAGCCCCAGGGGATCCAGCCTTCCCCTCCTCTCCTCACCTTGGGAGTGCTCAGCAGCTCCTAGGGACAGCCTCTTCTGGCTTAACCCTTTAAATCACACAGGGATTGGCTACTGGGTGACCTTTGAGGTCATCTTACAAAGGAGGAAGCAGAAGCCCAGAGAGAGGGGAAGTGATTGGCCCAAGGCCACTGAGCCAGCAAGTACACAGGTTCTCAGGTTCAAGGCTGAGGTTCCTTTCAGCTGCACTGATTTTCCAAAGAGTCTCCAGAGGGCTCTTGGAGCTCCCCACCTGGGCTCCCTCTCAGGGGTGCTAGGAGTGGACCCCAGGGGCTCCCATGGCTCCCAGGCAGAGGAGCCTTCACTGTTGTCCTCCCAGTCTTAGGAAAGCTCACCAATGTCCAATGGGGCAGCAATCCCAGCTCTGGCTGCAGGAGCCTAACCTCTTCTGGATACCAGACAGAGCAATTACCAGAAAACATTCAGAAACACAAGTTTGCTCTTCACTCAGGAGCATCCAACTAGAACAAAGGTCCCTGGAATCTATTTAGGGAGAGCCCTTCCAGCTTGCAGCAGACTCACCCCTCCCCGAGTCTGTGATAATGAGGGGATCTGGAATTTCAAGTAATATATGTTATGGTTTGGGCTGCGGTTTGCAAGGACAAAAGGGGCTTTAGCAACAGGACAACATTTATGGAGCGAATCCATGATGTCCCTTTTCTACTCAAAAAGGTCAAGGTCGGCCAACACATGAAGTCATCGCGTCACACTTAGGATGGAGCTCAGTGAGGCTCCCAGTCAAGTTTATTTGGGATAGAATGACATGGGCACCTGGGTCCCTCTTGGGCATCTAAAGATATGTGTGTGTGTGTGTGTGTGTGTGTGTTGTCCTGGGAGTTGAGGGAAGAACTCTGCAGAATACTTTCTCCACATGCTCAAAAATATCTAAATGTATTTCAATGGTCTTTCCAAAATCCTGTGGAGCAGACCATGAAAATAGACGTGGGACATCACCCGGGCTGGTTACTTATCTCCTACACCTGGCTTCCTTTATAGTTAAATGGGGTACAGTTATTTTCCCAGATAACTCCAGTCCCTCCCAAAGATGCTTGCTCATCCCACTGGACCACAGTCCTGTCAGGAAGCTGGAGACATCATCTCCCTCTAGGTTGGAGAAAAGAGGCATTTGGAGGTAGGCAGGGAGAGGAGAATCTAGTCTTTAAAATCCAATTATTTCCCTTTTCAATTTCAGAAACCATAAGGAAGGAGAAAGGAAATTGGACAGGTCGGTGATCGGATGCCTTGGTGGTTCTCCCAACAATAGAGGATGCTTTCCAAAGTCCAGGAAGCCTCCAGATAAAAGAGAGAAAATACCAAGCAATTCATAGAAATGCCAACCTCCGGAATCACAGAATTACAGGACGCTGGAAGAAGCCAAGCTCCCTCTCCTTTGGCTGTCTCCTCCACAGCTTCCCCTGGCTGTCCACACCAGGGACCGAACCCTGGACGACCTTCTGCACTGGGGTCCCATGGCCCTGCCTGGGGACTGCCTCCCCGAGACCACTACTTTCGAAGAGCCCCAGCTACGCTTCACTTTGCTCCCTTCTCATTGGCCAGCTCCTCACAGACTCCCCAGTTTCCTGGCTGAGCCCAGGCACTCTTTCTGGAGACTGCCCTTACCTCCCCATCTGTCCCCTCCACTTGATCAAATCAACCCTGCCATTGTCCCTGAGTGGGCTGTTATCCACTCACTGCTCCCCAGTTGCCCCACTCACCATTCAGACTCAGTTCTTGACACATAGTAGGTGCTTAATAAATGCTCATTGACTGACTCGCTAGACTAAAGCATCCCACCCAGACTCAATCCCCCAGCATATTTTGTCTTTCCAATTAAAATGGAAGGTTCTTGAGGGAAGGTTTTTGCTCTTGTACTTGTAACCTTAGACTTAGCACAGTGCTTTGCACACTGACAAATCCTGTTTTTGGTAAATCCATTCATTCATTCATTCAATGAAGAAAGCCTACTGAAAATAACCCTGACTGTTGGCCAGCCAGTCACTGATTATACACTTTTGTTTTGTTTTGTTTGTGGGGCAATGAGGGTTAAGTGACTTGCCCAGGGTCACACAGCTAGTAAGTGTCAAGTGTCTGAGGCTGGATTTGAACTCAGGTCCTTCTGAGTCCAGGGTTGGTGCTTTATCCACTGTGCCACCTAGCTGCCCCTGATTATACACTTTTAGTGATGGGGAGATCATTACCTTGGAAGGCAATGTCCTTCCTTCCCTATTAGCTCTAATCAGTATTAAGTTCTTCCTCAATTTGAGCTGATAGCTGCCCTCATGTATGTGCTCTCAGGCTCTCCTCCTTGGGGAGGATCCCTCCACCTCCAGACCCCTCTTCATGCATTGGCTCAAGGCTATTATGGCTTCCTTGGGGATCATCCTCTCAGGGATCCTGTATGACTGCTAATAGTAATAGTAATAGTAATAGTAATAGTAATAGTAATAGTAATAGTAATAGTAATAGTAATAGTAATAGTAATAGTAATAGTAATAGTAATAGTAATAGTAATAGTAATAGTAATAGTAATAGTAATAGTAATAGTAGTAGTAATAATAATAATAATAATAAAAAAAAACATAGTTTCCCATTCAGTTGTGAGCTTCTTAAAGTCAGGGGTTGTCTTTTGTCTCTTTTTGCATCCTTAGAACTTAGCACAATGGCTGGCACATTGTAGGTGCTTAAAATGCCAATTGACTGACTAAACTAACATTTATATAATGGTTGAAGTTCTGAGAAGCACTTTACAAATGTTATCTCATTTTCTCCTCAGAACATCCCTGGGAGGTAAATGCTATTATTATCATCTCCATCTTACAGATATGAAAACTGAGGCTGAGAGAAAGAACAAATGACTTACCCAGGGTCACAAAGCTAGTGTGTGAGGCTGGATTTGAGCCCAGGTCTTCCTGGTCTTCAGCACCCCCAGACTGTTAGATGTCAGATTGACTGATGAAGCAATTCATCCTTGATTTGAGGGCTCCAGCGAGGTGGAGACTTGGGTCCACGGTCCCCCTTTGGCCAGCTTTTCACAGACCTGATGCCCACCTCTCCAGGTGACATCAGCCTACCCTAAATCCTTGAACACAGCTTGCTCTTGTCACACTGAGGAGTCTCTGATTGATTAGTCATTAATGCCATTTGTATGAGATAGCAGATTCCATTGCAATGCAGGGACCCACCCTGAGTCAATATTTTCTCAGCCTGACTGTTCAGCTTGAGGCAAAATGTTTTTCTTGAGTTAAGAAATGGCCATTCTTTCCAGCCCCAAGGCCAGAGCAGGGGAGTCCTTGTCCCCCCTGGCCGATGGGTAGGGCAGCCCACCTTACTCTGGGGTAGGGGGGAGAAGAGCTATCTGAGAGGGCTGAGGTCAGCCTGGGAAGAGTCAGAGGGAGGGTGTTCAGAGCTTGGCCTTGAAGGCCAAGCCAAGCATGCCTTAGTATGGAGGAAATGACCACTTGGGCTCAGAGGCCTCCAGTGCACAAGCCAGGCAGCATCAGGGAGCCGAGGGTGGGGCGCCAGCATCCTTCCTCTCTTTTCCCATCTTCCCTTCCCTCCTCCGTCTTCCTGTTTCACCTTCACAGCCTTTCTGCCCTCCCAAGAGACAGCGGCCATCGCAGCCCCACAGATGTCAGTGAAGAAACGCCTCCACTTCCCACCAGAGCGGGCCTGGGGCATCCTGGCCAGATGGGCATCAGTGACAAGGCCCGGTCACTTACAGAGAGAGGAAGAAACAGGAAGGAGCCATGGATTCCAAGGGAAGATGGTCTCAGGCCAACGAAGACTCATGGGGCCCCTCTGCGGCACAGCATTCAGGACCTAGGGAAGAGCAGGAGCTCAAGGCCGCTCCCTCCCCTCCCCTCTGCTCCCCTCCCCCACCTCCATTGTTGCTGGCAGATTTCCCCACAGTCATTCCTTCTCTTTGGTTTTCGATTTCTCCCTCTCCAGTGGTTCCTTCCCTGTTGCCCACAAACGTGGCCAATTCTCCCCATCCGTGAGAAGCCTCCATTAGACCCTATCCCCCTGACAAGTTATTGTCCCATTTCTCTTCTCTCCTCTCACCCAAACTCCCTGAAAAGCTTGTCTACACTTGCTGTTTCTACTTTTCTGAGTTGGGACTAACCCAGAGAGGTCTTTGAATGCCAGACTAAGGGACTTGGACTTTAAAAAATTGGATCTGTAATTTCATTGTCATAGGGAACTCCCACTGAAACTCCCTTTACTGATGCAGACTGGCATGTGTTCTGCCACTTCTAGCCATCCAGGGCTGTCTGGGCTCCAAGAGTTTAAGTGACCTACCAAGGTTTGCACAGCAGGTGGGAGGCAGAGGGGGATTCGAACCCAGGTCTTGACGATGCCAAGGCCAGCTTGCTATGGGGACCCATTTAAAGTGTTTGACTGAAGTTCAAGAAGGTAGACAGTTCTCATTGGTAGGAAGCTTCCCCTTGCTGCCCTCCCCCCGACCCCAGCCTACACCTGCCTCTCTGGACCTTCCCCCAGTGCCCCCAGTTCTGCCTCTGGGACCAAACAGAGTACCTCCATCTCTCTTCCTTATGATGTCCCTTCACGTACCCAAAGCTGCCCACATAGGACGGGAGGAGCCAGAATTTAGAGCTAGAATTTAGGCCCCGCGGGTCACCCGGGTAAACGCTTCACTTTATCTTTACAGGTAAGGAACCTCTTCTCTGAGCTGAGGGAAGTGTGTTGGGGGTCACTGGTGTCCGGGAAAGTTGGGGAAAGTTCTTCTCCTCTTTTCCAGGGAGTTCAGGTAGAAACAGTCTGGGGACAAGCGTCCATTCAGCTGTTCCCGTGTGCTGGGCCCTGCCCTGTTGTCATCCCCTATAATCAGCATCTTAGCCCAAGAACTTGTACGGTGGGAAGAAAGAAGCTTCTCCTGGTGGGACAAACGTGTCTGTTCTTCATCTTCCCTCTTCTCCCCTGCATAGCCAAGGGCAGCGCTCCTGGGTGTGGGGCTCACGATTTCCTCATATCTTTGCTAAAGGGTCCACGGGGAGCTTTGGGAGGGCAGAGGCCATGGAGACCCTGGGAGCCCAGTGGAGGTGAGGGGGGGGCACTTCCTGCCTCACTGAGGGGAGAGATGGTGCAGAAAGAGAAGGTCAAGGGCTCTGGAGAGAAACCTTCCCCCATACAACTCCCCTGACTCTGCCCAAGGCCCCAGAGAGACAGGCTTCCCTCTGGTTTCTGGGAAGCAGTTGTGAGTTTATGTCAACAGAAATGTCTGGTGGGCATTCGACAAACAACCATATGAATACTTGTGCATGCACATGCACTCGTGCATACACACACTTGTGTACACACTCACACATCTTCATGCACACACTCATGTGCATACACACTTGTGAGCACAAACTTTTGTGCACACAGTCACGTACACACACTTGGGCATGCACACACTCACAGGCTTGTGCACACATACTCATTGCACATACAGGGACCTTCAGAGCACTTTGATCTCATTTCTCAGCAGACACCCCCTTTTTGTTCAGCATGACCCTGGGAAATAGCAAAGCTCCCCACTGTACCCCTAGGCCAGGGCTTTCAAAGCAGGGCTCTGGCAGCTGTTTAGTCTCCCCTTGCTTGGCCTAGCCTGTGCCCACACGCAAGGCCAGCCAGGCAGATAGGAGGCTCCGGGTCCCCAGAACCAAAGCCGCCTGCATCCAGTAGGGAAGGAGGGGGGGGAGGGGCTGCTCACAGGGCTGGTGGCTCTGCCTTGGCCTCTGCCCCCTGAGCTCATGGGGGCTGCACTTTCCCACCCAGAGCTGGCCTCCACTGGATGGCTAAGATTAGCCATTCTGCTGGAAATCAGGAACTCACTGGAGCCTTTTATGGTCCCTGGAGTCAACAGCCCTGGGGGGCTGGGGGGGGCGGGGAGAAGAGGGATCACCTGTTGTCCTTCCGGCAGAAAGCTGATTTCTCTCTGCAGTCTCTGCAGCAAGCCGAGGAAGGCTCACCTTGGTGCCCTCGAGCCGGCTTGTCCATCGCCCACTGCCCACCTCTGCCAGCCCACAGAGCTGCCACTACCTGTTGGAGCCGCAGCAGTGTCTGGCAAATTGGGGTGACCCGCCTTCTCCTCTTGGGAAGGGAGGGACCAGAGGCAGCTGACCAGCTGGGAGGCTGGTGCCGTACTCCAGGGGAGAGGTGATGATGGCTTGAGCGGGGGTGGCAGCTGTGGGAGTAAAGAGGAGGGGAGGGAGAGGCACAGTAACAGATTGGTTGTGGGGAATGAGGAAAGGGAAGAGCGCGAATGAGTCTGGGATAGGAGTCTGGGAAGATCACAGTACCATCCACAGGAATAACGGGTGAGGAGCCAGAGCAGGCACGGGAGAGAGGGTGGCCAGGAGCCCCACTTAGACCTGCTGGATTCTGGGCACTGGGGAGACGCTCGGGTCCGGCTGTCCTTCAGCCTTACCAGTTGTGGGGCAGGGGGCAGGGTTCTTGTAGCAGTCATTTCTCCAGGTTTTAGCAAAGTGCTTGATCAGGTCTTACAAGCCGAGGACAAGATGGGGAAATGGGGTGGGGCGGGTAGAGGATCACGTGGTCTTGTATCCGTCTGAGCAGCAAGAATGGACAGCACAGTCAAAGGATGGCCAGGAATGGTTTGCTGTGTCCTTAGCAAGAGGTCTCCAGTAGAGTGCCTCAGTGATCTAGGCTGGAGCTTGGGCAGTTTGATGGGACTTTTGCCTGCACCTGTGATTCCTGATAAGGAAACTGGCCCTTCTGATGGACCATGTCATCTCCTGCTTACAGTCACAGAGTTGTCTGGGACACAGAGAGGCGAGATGTGACTCACATGTACCAGTGACTTGGGTAAGGGCACAGATAGTAGAAGCCGTATCTGATTTGCCAGTAATGCCAAGCTGGGAGGGGGAGGCACCACAATTGACCACACAATAAGAAATGAAAGGCTGGATCTAATGAGATACAATTTAATAGACTCCACGTAAAGTCGTAGGCAGGTGGAACCCGGAGTCAGGAAGACCTAGGGTCAAATCTGGCCTCAGATACTTAGTCACTCAACCTCTGCTTGCCTTAATCCATAGGAGAAGGAAATGACAAGCTGTGCCAAGATCTTTGCCAAGACAATCCCAGGGGCAGTGTGGTCCATAAAGAGTCAGACACCCCTGAACGACAATAAGTCTTACACTTGGATTCCCAAAGTCAGTTTTTCAGGTAAAGGATGGAAGAGAGATGGTCAGACAGGAGCTTGTCTGAAAAAGATCTGGGGGTCTTAGCAGACCGAGGGGAATTCGAGCCAGCAGTGTGCTGTTATGGCCCAGAAGGTGGGGTCTCAGACCGTACCAGGAGAGGCGAGGTATTTAGGACTAGCTGGGACAGTCCTGTCCTCTGCCCTGGCTGGGCCTCCTCTGGGAGGCTGTGCTCAGCCCTGGGCACTGCAGTGTAAGGACAGGGAGATAAAGCACGGGCCTGGATTCAGGAAGACTTGAGTTCAAATCTGACCTCAGACACTTGACATTTACTAGCTGTGTGACCCTGGGCAAGTCACTTAACCTTCATTGCCCCAGGGGAAAAAAGGGCACAGAGGAGGCCAGTGGCAGCAGGGAGGGACTTCAGTTCATGCCGAAGTGAGGGATCACGGAACTGGGAGGTTTAGCCTGGAGGAAAGAGGTGTCAGGGAGGGCACAGCAGTCGCCAGGCTGCCAGAGGATGGATGGTTTAGCCTCATTCTGCCTGACCCCGATGGGCTGGACCAGGAATGATGGGGGCCAGGGGTGGTGCAAGCCAGACCTCCCCCCAAAGGTGGGGCCAATGCTGGGCACTAGGTGTCGGGAGGGGCCCCTCCTGTTTCTCTTCACCACCATCAGCAAAGGAACCATCTCCTTCCAAGAACAGTCTGTGGCGGCTTCAAAACAAATACCTTTGGGGAGAGGCTGGCGAAGCAGGCCAAGCAGAGGAACAATGACGGGAAGAGAGACGTGTGTGAGCCCCAGGAGCCGGGGCAGGCACCAAGAGGCCGAGTCATCGAGGCCGGGCGCAGGCATTTGCCACTCTGCCCGCCTGGCCCCAGAGCTGGGTGGCTTTCATTGGCTCTGCCTAATCAGCCCTCAGTGCTGGACAAGAGGAAACATGATTTCCCTTTTCCTGACGGGGAAGAGAGATGAGGAGGCGCTGAGCCCTCGAGGCTGAGCCGGGAGCCCAGCTGGAGGGGGCTGTGCAGAAACCCACCCCCACCCCCAGCGGAGGGTCTCCAGGGATGACATTGGTCTCCTCTCCAGCAGGGTTCCAGCGTGGGACTCCGAAGAGGACCTTCACTGGAGCTAAGCATCGTCAGACACGTCCATCCCCATCAATGTCATCCCTGTCCGAGCAGCCACAGGGGAAAGGGGCAGGGCACATCCTAAGGCCAACCTTGTGGCCATTGCTGACCATTCTGCAATGCCTCTGGGGGAAGTGTTCGGAGCTGCTTGCAAGTCATTCGTGAGAATGGCAGGACAAGCTTGTCAGCACTGCAGCCACAAAAATGGGCGGCTGCGGGAGGTGCTGAGGGTCCCGGCCCTGGGGGTCTTCAAGCCCATGCTAGGCGAGGCACAGACTGGACTGGACAGCTGCGGCACCATCTCAGAAAGTCTACGCCGCTGGGCCAGTCCCTCCCGCTACTCTATGGGATCCACAAATGGGCTTCCATTGGTCCCTAGAGTCACCTCCAAAGGTCTTTGGTTCCCATTTCCAAAACCACGTCCCCTCTGATAACCAAGATGTTCAGCTCCTGAGGATATCGAAAAGAAGCCACCACTGACTGCTGGCCAGTGCCAAAGAGGAGCCCTGAGAGCCAACCAACCAACACTTATTGAGCACCTCCTCTATGTGCCCAGCACGCGCTGAGCCCTGGGGTGTGAAGAAAGGCAAAAGCAAGCAGGGGCCCTGCCCTCCAGGAGCCCAGGGACTAAAGGAAAAGACAGCCTGGAGAGGTGGCCCAAGGGAGAGGACCCTGCTCCTCCAGTCAGGAAGGCCTGAGTTCAAATCGGACCT
This sequence comes from Dromiciops gliroides, assembly GCF_019393635.1. Taxonomy (NCBI): domain Eukaryota; kingdom Metazoa; phylum Chordata; class Mammalia; order Microbiotheria; family Microbiotheriidae; genus Dromiciops; species Dromiciops gliroides. Next base: position 3,112,412 of record NC_057863.1, on the reverse strand, counting down.
CAGACCCTTACTAGTCTGTAACTCTGGGCCAACTGCCTCTGTTTTCTCTTCTGGACAGCGCCCCACCTCCCAGGGCTGTTGGGAGGACCCAGTGAGAACACACACCTCTTTGCAGACCTCCAAGGGCCGCGTAAACGCTGCTGATTGTTGTGTTGGCATCAGTGACCAGGGAGATTGTTGTTGCTGTTCTGGAAGAGCTCAGGACTTGCAGTGAATTGATTGAAGTGAGGGAGTCACCAGCCTCACTCTCCTCCCGAGCCATCTGGGTCCAGTGGTGAGATAGACATCGGGATGACTGGGGATGGCCCTGGATGTTTTAAGGCAATTGGGCTTAAGTGACGGGTCCAGGGTCACACAGCTAGGAAGTGTCTGGGGTGAGACTTGAACTCAGGTCCTCCCAACTTAAGGGCTCCATCCTCGTCACCACTGGCTATATAGAAGCTGTATGCAGAGGACATGGGAGGGAAGGAAAACTCGATTCTCCATCAATCTGTTCTTGGAATAAGCCAGAGCCTTCTGGCATGGTTATTGTGAAGAGGGCTGTTTGTTCTGGCGTGTGAGTTCAGACTCCTCCCTCTAGACTCGGAGCCCAGAAATTAGCCGAAGACCTTTCATCTCCATTCTCCAGGGAAGCCACTTCACCCAGGCATCTCTAGGGTTGTTATAGTGTCTGTGGAATGGAATATTCACCGGCAAGTTTGACCAAGAGCTGAAGCATGTCATGTTGGGACAGACCGTCAATAAAGCATCAACATTTGTGATGGCTAGGCAGTAGTCATTCATCAGAAAAAGATCTTGGGGCTTGAGTGTCTGGCAAGCTTGGGTTACATCACAGAAACCAAGAAGCTACCCCCACCATGCAATGCAGGCCCAGAGTCTTAGACTTGAGAAGGGATAGTCTTGCTGTGCCTCCCCTCGCTGGGGAGACCCCATCCGGATGCACCATCTGGGGTGTCGTGATCATCTCTAGGTATCGCTCTCCATGGAGGGTGGGGGCATACTGGATCCATACGGATGAGCGTGTTCGGTGGTGAAGGCAGGACACCAGGCCACCACCCTCCAAAGGTTCTGGACATGGTTTACAGGGAAAAGAGAGAGCTTGGGGACCATCTTCAAGTCTCTCTCCAGCTTTGCCAGTCCAGACCCTAACTGCCCCCCAAACCTATTTGATGCCCATGGTGCCCTTTCTTTGGTGGCCTCTCCTGGTGAGTGGGTGGCAGCCTCGGAGGAGAGCCACTCTGGGGACTCAGACACAGATGTAGGTGCTACCCCTGCCTTTCCTCTTGCTGAACCTCCAGTCTGTAAGCTCAGAGCTACCTTTGCATCTTAAGACCAGGTTGGCCCACCAGCCTGCGGGCCTTGGCCTCCAAGCCAATATGGTGGCTGCCCTTGACCTTCTTCTAGACCCTAAGCAGATGAGAAGGTGAAAGGGGAGAGGGTGAGTTTCCCCAGCAGCCACGTAGGGGCAGGGGAGGCTTCCCAGAGGGGCCCTAGCCTGGGGGTGTGTTTCCAGACATGACTGAGGCTGTCTCCACTGCCTGCTGGCCTCACGCTCTTGGAGGCCCCCCTCTTCAGACAGGCTGAGTGAGTCCTCCCAGAGCCCATGCAAACAACCCGCTCTTCACTGCCTCCTCAGGCACCCTGGCCTCATGTCCTCACAATCAGGGACATGGCACACGGACATCTTTGGAGCTGACCCAGTTACCCAGTTACCAGCGGCCATGATTTCTGGACCAGCCTGGGCTAGTTCAGCAACAAGGGGCGAGCCATGGACTTGAGTCACCTGGGAACCTTTCACAGATTGAGGACAGTGGGAGGGGCCTCCGGGGCACCAGCAAGTGGTCATCAGCCTCTGCCGTCCCCCTGGTCAGTGGGGCTGGCTCTCCTGGGGGCCCCTGAAGATCCTGGCTCCCACAGTTAGGAAGCTTTGCCACGGCCCATCTCAGCAGGCCCTGACAGGGGGCTGAGATTCGCTTTTCCAGCATGAGTCCCTTGGCTTTCCCAGGGTTGCTGTCTTGCAGGCTATTTCATGGACCCCTGTCCAAGAGAGGCCCTATTAAGGTGTCAGCCCCCACACTGCTGGTGAGTAGCTTCTCAGAAATGTCGGTGAGGGCCGAGACAGGACAAAGGTTGCCCCCAGCCGGGTACGAGCTGCAAAGCCCTTTCAGTGGAAGGCAAAATAGATGCAAGTCATGTTAGTATTGACCCGCACACTGTGGATGTGCTCAAGGAGAAAACCTCCTCCCTCCTTCCCTCCGTCTGCCCTCTGAGCCAGGACCTAAGGGGAGACCCTTGCCCTGGGCACGTGGGCACTTTCTGCCAGGTGAGGCTGGGGCAAACCAGAGGTCGGAGGAATCTGGAAGCATGGCTGGCTATAGAAAACCCCGGTGAACCTCGGCAGGCTGAGTGGCCGAGTCACCTGGAGAAAGGCGTTGGCAAGCAAAGAGAGAGGCAAGAACTCCTTTCCACAGGCCTCTTGGAGAATGTGGCCTTTGCCATCTCCACTAGGAAGTGTCTGAGGCTGAGTTGAACTCCGCTCTTCCTGACCCCTACCTCTAACCACTGTGCTCCCTCCTCCTATCAAAACAGCCAAAGTAAAGAGCCGGCCTCAGGCTGCCCTTGCTCGCTGCTGATGCTGTCTATAAGCTCTGGGAGCAACTGATTCCCTTCCTGCTCAATTGAAGAGAATTTTTCTTAATTACTTCTGTTGGTTTCCCACCAGACGTTGCAAAGTGGATTTGTGGACCTGTTTCTCAGCCCAGTTTCTAGTGACTGCCCCAAGATCCCACGGCTAACGAGGCCTGGGTCTGAACTGAGCCACCTCCTGAGGAGTCCTGGGGAGTTCTGGGGAACCTGGGCTCATGGACCAGTGCCTAGACACCTCCAGGCCGGGCAGGGCCCATAGATGTGCCCCTTTCTCTGCACCTTGGGGCCAGTGTAGTCTAATGCCTGATCCAGTCTTCTAGAGCAGCCAGTTTTCCCAGGTCCAGGATGCTCTCAGACACCCCTGGTTCCTCCCTCAGGGTCCCCTGGTCCCTCCCCTCAGGGCCTGGCCTCCTTGGTTGGGGCAGCTCGGGGTTCCAGTGCCAGGGAGGGACCTACCAGCCTCTGTGTGAGAGCCCATCTATGTGTGCGCTCCTGCCAGCTGACTTGGAGATTGGCAGGGAACGTACTCCTGGGCAAAAGGCACCGTTTAAGGCCCCTCTTCCAGAAACAAGGGCAAGGCTGAAAAGGCTCCTTAAATCCCAGTTTCCCTGCCCTTCCCCCAGCAGCCGTCCTTGGCTTCCTGACCAAGATCTGGGGGCCTTTATTCTCAATCTTCTCGGCCTTGCCACAATGGATTGTTTTTCTGGGTCTCTGAAGGACCACAAGTCCACGTCAGTCCTGAGGCTGGTGTCTGAATAACAAGGAGTGGAGAACACATCAGCCCAGAGATGATGAGCCAGCCTGATGTGTCTCCAGCCCTTGGTTCGGCCTCTGGGGGCTCGGGCTCCTTCCTACAGCTGCAAAGTCTGTCTGAAGAACTCCAGATGTGACTGAGTGGCCCCTGCCCTCTTTGGTGGGGGTGGGGCTTGCCATGGCTATTGCATTCCACCGCTGTGTTCTGTTTGGGTTTTCCCATTGTAAAGGTGGAAGGACAGTGCCCCAAAAAGGCTGCGTACGGCAGCAAATGCCCAGGCTTGGCTCTTGGCCTTGCCCTCTCGGATCCTCCACTTGCCCACCTGTTAAACAAGGGAGTTGCACAAGGTGACCTTCAGGGTCTCTCCCTGCTGCATCTGTCCTGATGGACATCCGAAGCTGGGAGGACAGGGTGATCTGTTCCAACCCCTCCTTTTACAGATAGGGAAACTGAGGTCTCCCAGCCTCAGTGCCAGTGCTCTAGCCACCACACCATGCTGCACGCACCCTGGCTGCTCCTCCCAGGTATGGGCGAGGACCTGGCATCCGCAGTCCAGCCTAATCAAGTTGGACAGAGGCCACGCCCAGCTTCTGGCTACAGAAGGCCCTGAAGGCTGCCTATTAAGGTCTGGAGGTGCCACTGCAATCTGTCCAGGGGAAGAGAACTGGAGCCCCAAGGAAACCCCATGTTGGGGAGGGACACAGAGAACAGGAGGAGACCTGGGCAGGACAAGCAGCCGGGCCAGGCAGGGCCTCACCGTTCAGCCAGTGGCTCCAGGCCCCAGGGGAGCCAGTTGGATGGGTCGGTGTTGGGAGAAGCACCAACTTCTGAGGCTCCAGGGAGGTGGAGGTCATAGCTGTGAAGCCCGGCGACCTCCGGGGGAGGGGAAGGAGGCAAAAGGGAGAACGTGGGTTCAATGTCAGCCACAACTCCACATCTGGGAGAGCGGCCCAGAGTGGGCGGCCCGAGGGGCGGTGGGGCCTCCGAACAGAGGCTGGATGGCCCCTGGTTGACACTTATGGGGGGGCAGTCTGTGGGTTCAGGGTAGGGGCCAAGGATGGGGAATGTCAGAGAGGAAGCCCAGGGAGCAAAGCCCTGTGGGCCAGAGGGAGTGAGGGAGGGTTTGCTTAGACTCAGACCTAGAACTGGGAGGGACTCCCCAATGCCGTCCAGTACAAACCCCTCATCTTGCAGGTAAACCGAGGCTCCTGTGGGTGCAGAGACTTGCCCTCCTCCCAGGAGAGCCAAGGGTTCATTGCTGTTCAGTCCGAGCAGGGCAGAGAGGTCCCAGGGAAAGCCCGAAGCCCCAGGAGGACTCCCTGGGGGGGGCCTGCCCAAAGCCTGCAGTGGCCACATCCCTCTAGGAAGGGGCTGAAGGCTCAGGAAGCGTCCCCTGACCCGTCCTGGCCTGGCTCTGAATGTGGGAAGCTGAGTCTGAAGGGTGGGCATGGGCTGGGCAGGAGGGAGGGAGCTCAGGACTAAACAGGGCCAGGCCTGCGGGGCAGCCAGGATTAGCCTCGATTTCTGTCTTTTGTGGCTTTCATTTCAAGCCTCTGGAGTTCCTGGAGTGATTAGTACTGAAGAACTGGGTGGACATCCTGGGGCGGGAAGGACACTGTCCACGCCCAACCTCTCCCACACCGGGAGGGCCCGGCACTCAGTAACCACAGAGCCATGCTCTGGGCCTCGATGGGGTGGGGGTGGGGGTCTTCCGACAGTAGCTGACTGGGCTCTTCCCAGGCTGACCAACGTCGTGGAGATTCAAATTCAGGCACATATAGGGCGAGATGGCCACCGATGTCCCCAACGAGTCTGAGCTTCGGGCCATTCCTAAGGTGCAAGTGTGTGTGTGTGTGTGTGGGGGGCAAAACAAGAACCTCAGTCTGACTAGCAAAGCATGACTCCAGAGATGTGCGCGAGAGAGCGACGTCATCAGTGGGCGTGGGTTTTGGGGGGTGTCATCGGTGGGTGTGAGTTTTGGGGGAGGTCATAGGTGGGCGTGGCTTGGGAGTCAAAGGGCCTGAGTTCGAATTCCTGTTCTGCTACTTATTACCTTTGTGAGGTCGGGTACCTCATGAGCCTCTCTGAGCCCCAGCCTCCTCTTGAGGGTTTGAAACAGGTTGGTCTCCAAGGTCCCTCCCCCCAAGGGTAAGTCCTAAGATCCTGTTTTCTTATGACTTGTAGGAGGGTTTCAGCATCAAGTGGATACACAAGCAATAAGCACCTACTGTGTGCCGGGCACTAAAGACATACCAAGTGTAGGTAAGACAGAATCCTGCCTTTGAGGAGGGGTCGGCGCCTGAAGCCCCGAAATGGAATCTTTAATTCGTGACAGGTAAGGAGCACAAAACTGGGTATCACCAAGGGCCAGGGAAGAAGCTGGTGCCCAGCTGGGGAGATCAGGGAGGACTCCCTGGGGGAAGCAGGGCCTTAAAGGATGGAGAGGATACAAGAGGGGAGGGGAGGGGGTTCTGGGCAGCCCAGCCCCCACCCCCCAGACCATGAAGCATTGGAGGGGGAGGAGTGAGGGCAGAGGCAGAGAGCCCTGCCAGCCTGGGGCAGTGACATGGGGTCAGACTGTCAAGGTGGGGATGGAGATGCCAAGCAAGTGTGTAGCCTCCCAAGGAGATGGTAGTGAAAGACAGGAAATGCCCAGCCAGACAAATGACTGCTTGGATTCCCCACCCTTCCCCCTCTTATCCCACACCTGGAAGGGCAGAGCAGTCGGGACGAGAAGCAGACCGCTTCCCCTCCTCCTTCAGAACGCAGGGCATGCTCGGGGCGGGCAGGGCCCTGGAGAAAAGCCCAGCCGCTGGCACCGGTGAAGACCAGCCGGCCCAAGAGGGTGGGGGCACAGTAGCTTCTGCCCTGCGCTCCCCAGCTGAAGCACCGGCATGTGGTCTGGGCATAGCCTAATCTGGCTGGTGGGCATTGTGCTGACATCGCTGGGCTTGGCATTTCCGGGCTCACAAAAGCAAATCTACCCTCCGGGGGTTTTCCTTCCACGTGGGGAGGTCAGGTTTCCAAACAATCACCCTTTTGCAGAAAGGCTCTTAAGGCAAAATGGGCAAAGTCGCACAAGAGGCTGCGGATGCGTGCTGGGGGGCAGGGAGGAGGCTGAGACCCCACCTTGGAGGGGTTATAGGATGGCTTATATAGGAGGAGGGGCCCCTGAGGGTGGGGAGAATTCTAGGCAGGGGTCATGGGGTGGGGCTGGGGAGCAGTGTGGACGAAGGGGCGGAGGGAGGAAATCGGGGATGCTTGCTTTCCAAGAGGTGCCAGGCTGACTTAAGGCTACAGTATGTCCCAGAGGGCCTTGGGAGATCAATGGAGCAGTGCCCTGGGCTCTGACCCAGACCCACCACCTGGGAGAAGCCCAGCGGGGGCTGGGGAGGTGCAAGCGCAAACACCCAGCCACACGTATCCTCCCTCTTCCTGGGGCCTCTCCTGTCAGTCACGGAACACAATTCGTCACTAGCACGTTACAGCCGGAATGTTCGGGAGTCTGTAGCTAATTAAGCTCCCGGCTCATTAGCAGCCACTGAGGACTTTGGGGGAGGGAAGCTGAGCCTCTCAGAGCCCTCCACCCCCAGAGGTGCCCTGAGGCTCAGAGCGCAGGCAGAGCAGATGCACCCAGGCACGCAGGGCCTCAAAGCTGGGATGCCAAGAGTGAGGAGGGGCGGGCGGGCAGGCTCGTCCATGGGCAGCACAACTGGGGGGAATCCTCCTGCCGGTAAGCCCGACATGACAAGCACCCCTTTGGTGCTGAGGATCCGATCTCTAATGCCCTTCCCCCTAAGCTTGTCTGAAAGGCTCTTTACAGAGCGGAAATGCTTTGGGTGGGGGGAGAAGGGGGTTCTGAAGGGCGGCTGCTCACGGAGCGCAGCATGGTGGAGCAGTCCTGGAAGGTAGGAAGCTGTCCATTCAATGGACACTTCCTGACTGTGACTCTGGCCAAGTCGCTTTACTGCCTCTCAACCTCAGTTTACTTTATGTGCAAAATGGGAGTGACGGCCCCCAGATCAAGATCACACTAGGATTATGGACCTCACAGCTGTTAAAGTGGTCTGTGAGCTCTGTCGGCTTTTAGAAACATAATCTTTTGGCTTTGGGGGCCCCTCTCACTGGCCCTCACTGCGTGAGCATGGAGGGGCCATTCCATTGGTCCTCATGGTGTGCGTATGGGGCGGGGCGTCTCCAGGTCAGGGTCTCTAGGAGCAGCAGCCATGGATGGACCCCAGGAGCAGAAGAGTGGGGGAGTCCCAGCTACTCTACGGTTTTTGGTGGATTCAATCGATGAATTGAGAGTACAGTGAGCTTGGATTTCAGTGGAGGTGGGAGGACTCGAATAGGGCGGCATTGAGGGTGGTTCCCTGGGTGTGTCAGACCTCTCCAGTCCCCTGACACTCTGCCCCCCGCCCCGCGATCAACACTTCCGACACACTGGCCTCCGGGCAGTCCCTTGGACACACCCAACATTCCCTCCTCAGTAGTGACAGAGGAGCTTCATTGAGGACCAGTGGGACCAGAAAAGGGGCTTCGAGGGGCATGTAGTGAGGGTGAGGGAGAGCAGATGGAAAGTCTGGGGACACTTCTCCTTCACGCTCTTGAGTTGTTCATGGATGCAGAGGAGGGAGTGTCCCCAGGATGTCTCCTCTATGGAGAATCAATGGGAAGAGAGGAGCAAGAATGATCTAGGATTTGATGTGATGATACAACAGAATTAAGGGGATAAAAAGCGAGTCTATGGGGAGGAGAGGAAAGGGGAGGTGGAATGGGATGAATTATATCATATGAAGAGGTGGAAAAAAACCTATTAAAATAGAGGGAAAGAAAGGAGGGGGGAACATGGTTTCAACCCTATTCTCATTAGATTTGACTCAAAGAGGGAATAACATATACGTTCATTGGGATAAAGAAACTTAACTCATTCTTTAGGGAAACAAAAGGGGAAGGGAAAGGGGGGGACTGATAGAAGGGAGGACAAAAGCACGGGAGAAAAGGGTAAAGAAAAGAGAGGGGGGGTGATAAAAAGGGAGGGCAGATGGGGGAGGCAGGGGTAAGAAGTAAAACGTCGGTGAGGAGGAATAGGGTGAAAGAAGGGGGGAAAAGTACAAAGGGGGTAAATAGAATGGAGGGGAATAGACAGTCAGTAATAATAACTGTGAATGTGAATGGGATGAACTCTGCTATAAAACGGAAGCGAATTGCAGAGTGGATTAAAAACCAGAACCCTACAATATGCTGTTTACAAGAAACACATTTGAAGCAGAGAGATACACACAGAGTAAAGGTAAGAGGCTGGAGCAGAATATATTATGCCTCAGCTAAAGTAAAAAAGGCAGGGGTAGCAATCCTTATCTCAGACAAAGTGCAGGCAAAAATAGATCTCATTAAAAGAGATAAGGAAGGAAATTACATCTTACTTAAAGGTACTATAGATAATGAAGTAATATCAATATTAAATATGTATGCGCCAAGTGGTATAGCATCCAAGTTCTTAGAGGAGAAGTTAAATGAGTTACAAGAGGAATTAGATAGTAATACTATACTAGTGGGGGATCTGAATCTCCCCCTCTCAGAATTAGATAAATCTAGCCAAAAAATAAATAAGAAAGAAGTGAAAGAGGTGAATAGATTACTAGAAAAGTTAGACATGATAGATGTCTGGAGAAAATTTAATGGGGATAGAAAGGAATATACCTTTTTCTCAGCAGTACATGGCACATTTTCAAAAATTGACCATGTATTAGGGCACAAAAACATCATAGTCAAATGTAGAAAGGCAGAAATAGTAAATGCATCCTTCTCAGATCATGATGCAATAAAAATTACATGTAAGAAAGAGCCAGGGAAAAGTAGAATGAAAATCAATTGGAAACTAAATAATTTCATTCTAAAGAATGAATGGGCCAAACAAGAAATCATAGAAACAATCAATAACTTTATCCAAGAGAATGAGAATAATGAGACAACATACCAAAATCTATGGGATGCAGCCAAAGCAGTGCTTAGGGGAAAATTTATAGCTCTAAATGCTTACATGAATAAAAAAGAGAAAGAGGAGATTAATGAATTGGGCATGCAACTTAAAAAGTTAGAAAAAGAACAAATTAGAAATCCCCAATTAGACACTAAATTAGAGATCCTGAAAATTAAAGGAGAAATTAATAAGATTGAAAGCAAAAAAACTATAGAATTAATCAATAAAACTAAGAGCTGGTTTTATGAAAAAACCAATAAAATAGATAAAATATTGGTTAATTTGATTAAAAAAAGAAAGAAGAAAACCAAATTACCAGTATCAAAAATGAAAAGGGTGATGTTACCACCAATGAAGTGGAAATTAAAGCAATAATTAGGAAATATTTTGCCCAACTGTATGCCAATAAATTTGACAATCTAATGAAATGGATGAATATTTACAAAGATACAAACTGCCCAGGTTAACTGAAGAGGAAATAAAATCCTTAAATAAACCCATATTAGAAAAAGAAATTGAACAAGCTATTAATGAACTCCCTAAGAAAAATCCCCAGGGCCAGATGGGTTTACGGGTGAATTTTACCAAACATTTAAAGAACAATTAATTCCAATATTATACAAATTATTTGGAAAAATAGGTGAAGAAGGAGTTCTACCAAATTCGTTTTTATGACACAAATATGGTGGTGATACCAAAACCAGGCAAAGCAAAAACAGAGAAAGAAAATTATAGACCAATCTCCCTAATGAATATTGATGCTAAAATCTTAAATAAGATATTAGCAAGGAGATTACAGCAAGTGATCACCAGGATAATACACTATGACCAGGTGGGATTTATACCAGGAATGCAGGGCTGGTTCAACATTAGGAAAACTATTAACATAATCAACCACATCAATAAGAAAACCAACCAAAATCATATGATTATCTCAATAGATGCAGAGAAAGCTTTTGACAAAGTACAGCACCCATTCCTAATAAAAACACTAGAGAGTTTAGGAATAGGGGGAGCTTTCCTTAGAATAATAAACAGTATCTACCTAAAGCCATCAGCAAGCATTATATGCAATGGAGATAAATTAGAGGCCTTCCCAATAGATCAGGGGTGAAACAGGGATGTCCATTATCACCCCTATTATTTAATATTGTTCTAGAAATGTTAGCTTTAGCAATCAGAGAAGAGAAGGGAATTAAAGGAATTAGAATAGGCAAGGAGGAAACAAAACTATCACTCTTTGCAGATGATATGATGGTATACTTAAGGAATCCTCGAGAATCAAGTCAAAAATTACTTGAAACAATTAACAACTTTAGCAAAGTAGCAGGATATAAAATAAATCCACATAAATCATCAACATTTCTATACATGACCAACAAAGTCCAGCAGCAAGAGATAGAAAGAGAAATTCCATTTAAAGTAACGGTAGATAATATAAAATACTTGGGAGTCTACTTGCCAAGACAAACCCAGGAACTCTAGGAACACAACTACAAACACTCTTCACACAAATCAAATCAGATCTAAATAATTGGAAAGATATCAATTGCTCATGGATAGGCAGAGCTAATATAGTAAAAATGACAATACTGCCTAAATTAATTTACTTATTCAGTGCCATACCAATCAGACTACCTAAAATTATTTTATACAGCTAGAAAAAATAATAACAAAATTCATCTGGAAAAACAAAAAATCAAGAATATCCAGGGAAATAATGAAAAAAAATTCACAGGAAGGTGGGTTAGCGGTACCAAACCTGGAGCTTTACTATAAAGCGGCAGTCATCAAAACTATCTGGTACTGGCTAAAAAATAGAGTGGTAGATCAATGGAATAGGCTAGGCTCAGGAAATGCAGTAGTAAATGACACTAGTAATGTAGTGTTTGATAAACCCAAAGACTCCAGCTTCTGAATAGGAACTCAGTATTTGACAAAAACTGCTGGGAAAACTGGAAGATAGTATGGCAGAAATTAGGCATAGACCAACATCTTACACCTTATACTAAAATAAGGTTCAAAATGGATACATGATTTAGACATAAGAGGTGATACCATAGGTAAATTAGGAGAGAAAGGAATAGTGTACCTATCAGATCTTTGGAAAGGAAACAGTTTTTGGACCAAACAAGAGATAGAGTATATTATAAAATGCAAAAGGATGATTTTGATTATATTAAATTAAAAAATTTTTGTACAAACAGAAGCAATGCATCCAAAATTGGAAGGGAGGCAGAAAGCTGGGAAACAATTTTTGAGGCCAGTGCTTCTGATAAAGGCCTCATCTCTAAAATATATAGGGAATTAAATCAAATTTATAAGAATCCAAGTCATTCCCCAATTGAGAAATGGTCAAAGGATATGAACAGGCAGTTTTCTGATGAAGAAACCAAAGCTATCTATTCCCATATGAAAAAATGCTCTAAATCTCTAATGATTAGAGAGATGCAAATTAAAACAACTCTGAGGTACCACCTGACACCTATCAGATTGGCTAAAATGACAAAAAAGGAAGATAAATGTTGGAGAGGCTGTGGGAAAATTGGAACACTAATGCATTGTTGGTGGAGCTGTGAGCTGATCCAACCATTCTGGAGAGCAATTTGGAATTATGCCCAAAGGGCAATAAAGCTGTGCATACCCTTTGACCCAGCAATCCCACTTTTGGGTCTTTTGCCCAAAGAAATCATGGAAGGGGGAAAGGGACCCACATGTACAAAAATATTTATAGCTGCTCTTTACGTGATAGCAAGGAATTGGAAGTTGAGGGGGTGCCCATCAATTGGGAAATGGCTGGACAAGTTGTGGTATATGAATACAATGGAATACTATTGTGCTGTAAGAAATGATGAGCAGGAAGAGTTCAGAGAAACCTGGAGGGTCTTACGTGAGCTGATGATGAGTGAGATGAGCAGAACCAGAAGAACATTGTACACAGTATCATCAACATTGAGTGTTGATCTACTGTGATGGACTATATTCTTCTCACCAATGCAATGGTACAGAAGAGTCCAGGGAACTCATGATAGAAGAGGATCTCCAAATCCAAGAAAAAAAAGAAAGAAAGAACTGTGGAGTATAGATGCTGATTGAACCATATTATTTCTTTTGTTTTGGGTGCTGTTGGTTTTTTTTTTTTCTTTCTATTTTGAGGTTTTGCATCACTGCTCTGATTCTTTCTCTTGTAACAGGATTAATGCAGAAATAGGATTAATGTTATTATGTGTATATATATGTGTGTGTGTGTGTGTATATATATATATGTATATGTATAGAGATATATAGATATAACCTATATCAGATTACCTGCTGTCTAGGGGAGGGGGGAAGGAGGGGTGGGAGGGAGAAAAATCTGAAATTGTAAAGCATGTATAAACAAAAGTTGAGAACTATCTTTACATGTAATGGAAAAAATAAAATACCTCATACATTAAAAAAAAAAGAATGATCTAGGATGGACAGGCAGGAATGGGGTCCGATCTACAATGATGGAGGGCACACAGGCACTGATGAAATCATACCTATGCTCTTGTTAGGCTGGGAGCTACAGCCGTTGGTACAGATGGCTATCCATCTATAACGGATAGCCATCGAGAGATTTCTGAAGTTCAAAGTGTCAGAAGCAGGATTTGAACCCAGATCTTCCTAAGGACAATCCCAGCAGTCACTCCTCCACACCACCTGCCAAAGAACTGGTAACTACTATGTGAGAGGGCAATAGCACCCAGGCGTTCTGATGTGTTTGTGTCGCCATCAATATAAAGTCCCTGTGCTTGATGGTTCTCATTCCCCCTCTCTCGACAAGGGAGCAGAATGAGAGTGGCCTCTGCCAGTTTTAGGCCTCTGTTGATTCTGGAAGACCTGACCCTGGTAGGAAGTCCAGCTAGATCTGGTGCAGGAAGTGGTAGAGACCACTGCTGCCACGGGAGGGCAAGCCCAGGAGCAGCAGCAGAGCATCCTCGCTGAGGCAGTTCGGCAGATGCCTTGGCCAGCCCCGAGCTTCATGGGGATGGTTCTGGAGGAAGAGAATTTGGGGGCCTGCAGTTACAGAGACAGAGACAGAGACAGGCCATCAGATATGTGTGTGTACATGTATTTATATGTATGTATGTATTTCCTATATGTGTGCCATTGGGGATCTTTGGTCTAAGAGCCATAGCCAAAGGCCCACCCTTTTATTAATAACCTGCTGGACTTATTCATAAAAGGATTAAATTATTCAGAAATTGTTTCTCCTATTTTTATTTATCGGCTGGCCCCTGCCCAGACCCCTCGCACCAGGCTGGAAGGCCAGATTTCCCACCACAAAGGGAGGGGGCATTCTCAGACGCTCAGCCCTTCCTGGGCTTCTGCTGAATTTGAGGGCTTTCTGTCCGGGGGGAAGCTGTCTGTCATTCATCCAGAGCCTGCATGACTCACTCCGTCTGGAAGCTAATAGCTGGGCAGGATTGTAGCCAGGGCAATTAGAACCTCACTTGCCAAATATTTCACCAGGGGCTAATTGCAGCCCCAAAGACAGGAGTGGGAGAGCACAATTTGGCCACCGCATGAGTCAAATTTGTATCTGGAAGGACAGAAGCATAGCCCTGGCCAAGGCCTTTCACCTCTGGGGAGCCCGCCCTGGGGCTCTGCTCCTCCAGTGGGTGGGGGCTCCCCGGCCCACTACTGGAGGCTTCCTTCCCTTCACTCTCTTTTCCTCTGCCACAGCCACATTGCTGCCCCCCACCCCCTGCCAGTCCCTTGGATGAGTCTCTATTCCCTCATCCTGCCCCAAGCTCTCTTGCCCTCCATTCTCACATCTCCATTTGCCTATTGCCCCCCAGACATCCTAAGCTTGGTGTGTCCATAGCAGAGCTTACTCTTTCCCCAAGCCCTCCTCTCTTCCTGACTTGGCTATCCCTGCCAAGGGTTCTGCCATCCTCTGAGTCATCGAGGTTCCCAACCTAGGTGCCCTTGACCTCTTCCCTCCTTCCTCGTGTCCCGTATCCAATCAATGGTCAGGCTTTGTCATTTCTACCATGGTGATGTCTCTTGGACCCTTAACCCTCCCCTCCCCACCAGCACAGGCCCTCGTCACCTCACTCCTGGGCTATGGCAGTAGCCCAGGCCTCACCCCACTCCAATCCATCCTCCCTCAGCCACCAAAGGATTTCCTAAAGTTGCAAGTCTGACCACGTCCCCCCACTCCTCGGCAAATCCCAGTGGCTCCACATTGTCCTGAGGACCAAGTAGAAAATCCTCTGGTTGGTGTTGAAAGTCTTTCATAATCTGTTCGCCACCCAGAACCAAATGTGAGGAAGCAACGGGGCTGGATCACATTTGGAAAGTGCTACAAAAATCCTGGTTGTAGTCTGACACAAAACGTCATCTTTCTAACACCAGAATTCTCTCAACAGAGATGCAATAGGGTGTCAGGGCTAGAGAGCTGGCCTTGGAGTCAGAAAGATGTGAATTGAGCCTCTGCCCCTGCCATGTACTGATTGTGTTACCCTGGGCCAGTCCCTTAACTTCTCAGCCCTAGGCAACTCTCTCAGACTGTCAAGTTCAGATGGATTATTGATCAAAGTTGTTGGAAGGAATTTCCATACTTGGAGTTCCCTCTGCCGATGAAATGACAAGTCCAAGTCCTCTTTCCATACTCATCCACCCCATCATTTTCTCAGTAAGAGGTACATTTAATAGCGGATGGATGTCCAGCCTTGGGGTCAGTAAGACCCGGGTTCAAGTCTTGCCTTTGACACATATTGGCTGCATGACTTTTGGCAAGTCACTGAGGGCCCCCAGAGCTCTTTAAGACTGTGAATCCCCAACCAGTTGTTAATCAGCACAAGAAGGAGATGCTCCACACCAGGTGTTCCCCCTCAATGCTCTGTGGCTGAACATCTTAGCATGTTCTCAGAACACAAGCCACTGGTCACTCAGAAGGCTGAGTGGGTCACAGAGTGGGCACATGCCGTCTGGAGTGGACCACCAGCCACGACGAGTGGGCAAAAAATGGGATCAGGGATGTGGCCTTGAGGACACGGTGGATCAGGAGAGTGGTCCAGTAGAGTTAGAGGGGTGGCGTGGTTTCTGCGCTGGTGCCTATGTGGCACAAAAGGCATGCTGGGCAGGCCCTCCTATGGGAGGGCCTCAACAAGAGCCACACAGAAGGTGACACAAGAGCTGTGATCTGCACCTTCGGAGGGAATGCCCCCTCCAGGAGGCCATCAGTGTAAACAGAGTGTAAGCTCCCTGAAGGCGGGCCCTGGTTTGCTTTTGTCTTCACACCCCCACCTCTGCACACATAGTGGGTGCTTCATAAATGCACAATGGGATGCCGAATCCTTGAAGCATTGGAGTTCTGGTGGGAGGTTAAAAAGTAAGCTCTGTGGGAGCGCAGATGTTGGCTTCTGTAACCCCAGCTCCTAACACAGTGCCAGGCACCCAGTAGGTGTTTAATAAATGCTTATTGAGTTTAAATGGCGTAGCCCACTAAGGTCCACTGACCATCATGGCTGCCGGAGAGTTACACGCTCACAAGTATACACACATGGTCCAGTATTCATGGCCTTGGGCCCAACAACCACGCGGCTCCATGGTGATCTGACGGGTCAGACAAACACGTGTGGGAGAAGGGCCAGGGCCAGGCGTCACCTCTGTTCCCACAGCGGGACTGGTGCCATTCCTGGAGGTCTGACCGAGGTTTCTGCTGTAGGCCAGCCAGGATCAGAACCCCATGCTCTGGTCAAGTCTGAAACCTGGGCTGAGCCGCCCCAAACCCTTTGCCTTTTGGTACGACTTCATCAGCATGAAGGGACTTCCCATGGGGAAAACTCCCTTCACTGGTGCAGATTGGCATCTAGCTGTGACTTAGAGACTTGGTATGTTGCCTGTGGGCCTGCCCATGAATTCTCAGTCAGTACGTGTTAGAGGGAAGGTTTGGACTCAGATCTTCCTGATCCTGAAGGCCCTCTCTTCACTGTGCCACGCGCTTTTCAGGTTCATGGCCAAAAGAGTTAGGGGATCTCTGGCACCCGGGACAGGCTGAGCTGCATACAGGCCCCCGACTTCTCCTTTGGGCACGACAAGCCTGACTTTTCAGTGGCGGCGATACGTATTGTATGTAGTGTTGGACAAACACACGCGGGGCAAAGGGACGAGGCCTGAGGAAGGTCCCCGATCTTTTTAGTCCTGAGATCCTGACTGGCCCCTGAAGGGTCTGTAAGTGAGGAGAGCAGAGACAGAGGGGAAAGCCTCTTCCCACAACCCCCAGGCAGCACGGCGCGCCCCACCCTCTCAGACCAAGCCAAAGCCTCCCATCTTCCTGTTGAGATTCTGCGAAATGACTCGGCGGCTCCGCCCCGCCCCCCAACACCGGGACTTCTTGTCCACCTTTTCCTGTGCTGTGTGACTAGCCCAATCTGCTGTCCTCTACTTCTACTCCCCTTCGCCCTCAGCTGAGGGAGTGGAAATCAGGTCTCACCATAGTCTTCGAAGGGAAGAGGAGTCCATAGGCCCTACCTTGGCACAAGGTGTTCGCAACCCCAAACTTAGCTCCCGATTGGGGTTTCTCCATCTTTGGGGAGTCTTCCCTCATCCTACGTTCTACAAGCTTAAGCCTCACAGAAGGGAGCTTCCCCATTGGGTCGATACTCACGAATATCATGGAGGCTGAAAGGACAGTCCGGAGTATGGTGCTCCCTCGTTCCCAGCTCCCGGGTGGGGTTCTCACCCCATTCAGAGCCTTGGCCACCTGCTGGGCTCTAATTCATGTCAGCCCCCGAATGAGCAGCTAGTTCCCGGGATTTCCAGGGAACAGCTGAGGTTTTAGTGCTAGGGGCTAACCTCCAGCTTTTTAAATAACGAGTTATGGATTTTATAGAAATGTCATGCAGAGGAGACTCTGCTGAGGCAAATCATATACACTGTGTTCAGTACTCTCGGAGAGGCTCTGGAAGCCACACTGGGAGCGGAGCAGCCCCAGGCAGGTGGGGCTGGCCCCACTGCGGCCAGCGAGCTTCCCGAGTCACCCCCTAAAAAAGACCCAGATGAACTCGGTCCCCCCAAAACCCTAACCCTGGGCAGCAATGGAGGTGGGGGTGGTGGGCAGGGAGAGGAGGAAGCTGCTGACGTGGCGGGGGAGCGGGGGGAGACATTGGAAGGGCCAGCTCCCCACTGATCTGCGGAGCTCCAGTCCCGGCTATTGGATCTGCCTCCTGCCGCCTCAGCGACCCTGGACCTCAGCTTTCCCGTCTGCAAACCGAGGGTCTATCGTGCGGTCTCAGGCGCCGTCCAGCTCTGCCACTCAATGGCTCCCGTAACACTACTCCGGATTTCTTTTCTAGTAACTCAGGATGGGCACTGCCTTCCACCCTGTGAGGTCACCTCAGAGTGAGATCTACCCTCTCCGGGAGGTTTCCATGGCTGAGGCGCTCGTGGGTCAGGGAGTGTTCAAGCTGCAGGGGCTGGGTGGTCCTTCTCTGGGGTTTTCTGCATCTGCGTGAGTCATGCAGTTGCTTTTTGTTCACCTCTGTCTGTTACTAGTTCTTCTCATGCTCTGGGTGAGCAAAATGTAGCCCACTTTCTAAGACATTGGCTACACACTTTTTTTTTGGTGGGGGTGGGATAATGAGGGTTAAGTGACTTGCCCGAGGCCACACAGCTAATAAGTGTCAAGTGTCTGAGGTCATATTGAACTCGGGTCCTCCTGAATCCAGGGTTGGTGCTTTATACACTGAGCCACCTAGCTGCCTGGCTATACACATTTTCTTCTTCTTCTTCTTCTTCTTCTTCTTCTTCTTCTTCTTCTTCTTCTTCTTCTTCTTCTTCTTCTTCTTCTTCTTCTTCTTCTTCTTCTTCTTCTTCTTCTTCTTCTTCTTCTTCTTCCTCCTTCTTCTGTCTTCTTCTTCTTCGTCTTCTTCTTCTTCTCCTTCTTCTTCTTCTTCTTCTTCTTCTTCTTCTTCTTTTTCTTCTTCTTCTTCTTCTTCTTCTTTTTCTTCTTCTTCTTCTTCTTCTTCTTCTTCTTCAGAATTTTATTTTCCAAATTACATGTAAAAACAAATTTTGACATAAATTTTTTAAAACTTTATGTTACAACTTCTCTTCTTCCCTCCCTCCCCCACAAGAACTCAAGCAACTCAATATAAGTTAAACATGAGTAGTCATGCAAAACATCTCCAAATTAGCCAGGTTGTGAAAGAAAACAGACAAAGATAAAACTTCAGATCAAGGAGCTATCAAAAAAATTATGCTTCAATCTGCTTTCAGATACTATCAGTTCTTTCTCTGTAAACGGATTGCAATTTTCTTAAGTCCTTCAGAGTTATACTGGATCCTTGCCTTGCTGAAAATAACCAAGTCCTTCGAAGCAGATCATCTTACACCATTGTTGTCCTTTTGTATACAGTACATTTCCACTCTGCTTCAGTTCATGTAGGTCTTTCCAGGTTTTTTCTGATAGCATCCTGTTCATCATATTTTGTTTGTTTCCTATAAAGTAACTAACAAAAAAGAATTATGTTTCAATCTGTATTCAAATGCCATCAGTTCTCTCTCTGTGGATAGATTGCATTTTTCATAAGACCTTTGGAGTTGTCTTGGATCATTGCATTGCTGAAAATATCATTCACAGTAGATATCCCACAATAATAGTGTTCTTTTGGATACCGTAGATTTCATTTGCATCAGCTCATTCAGTTCCCTCCAGGTCTTTCTTTTTTCTTTTTTTTTTTTTTTTAGTGAGGCAATTGGGGTTAAGTGTACTTGCCCAGGGTCACAACAGCTAGTAAGTGTTAAGTGTCTGAGGCCGGATTTGAACTCAGGTACTCCTGACTCCAGGGCTGGTGCTCTATCCACTGGGCCACCCTAGCTGCCCCCCTCCAGGTCTTTCTGATAGTATCTTGCTCATCATTTTTTTTTATAGTAAGCTACAATTATATAGTACTTAAAGAGAGATGTTCCTTACAATAAACCATGAGGTTGATTATTACAACAACAGTTAATAGATGACTTTATCATAGTACCTTTAAACTTGACCAATTTCTTCACAATAGCCCAGCATACGTAAGTACCATACGCTTTACCATTATCATCAAACAATCACCAATCAATCATCATAACTGTTTCCCTCCATCCTATTCCCTTCCATGATATTTACTCTATTTTCTATCTTCTGTTTACCCTATTCCTCCTCAAAAGTGGTTTGTTTCTGACTGGTTACACACATTTTAAAAGGATCTGGTTATTTCACATCTGTGTCTGCTGAAATTCCACTGGGTTTTGTGGGGAGAAATGAATAAATCACTGAAAAGGCATTATTAGATGCTTACTGTATTCCAGGTAATGTGCTAAGTATTGGTGATACAAATATGGTAGGGAGAAGGACTAATCATTTATACAGTACCTAGTACATGATAAGCACTGTGCTGTCCTCAAGGAGATTGCCTTCGAGTGGGAGAGATCACACACGTGGGGAGCTGGGGGTTAGGAAGAGTGGTGATTTGGACAGAGAAGTTGGAGGGACTGGTGACTGGAAGCAATAAGAAGTCCACATGCTTTGCAGCAATGGTGCTGTGGCTCTAGCATGGGAAGTGGGATGGACAGGAGGTCATGTGTGCATGGCATCTTATCATGGAAATGGGAGCTGAGCCTTAGCTCACCCATCAGAGCCAAAATGAGAAGAGCCCCATCCGCAGGCTTGAAGATCTAGGACAGTGTTTGGGGGGAGATGCCGTGCACCTTGACATCTTGGGGTTCTCACACGAGGACAGGGACTGGATGAACAGTGGTCTTGGAAGGGACAGATGGTATCAGCTGAGGGGTCGAGGCTGTCAATGCTGGGTCAGACTTGTCTGGGCTCTTTGCTTCTTCTGCAAGGGTATTCCTGCAGAGCGTACCCCAAATGTGCTCAGTTAGCCTTAAAATGTGGCTTGTTGCATCATGCAATAGAAGTAGAATTACTTAGTACCAGTGTCACGAAGCATAGAGAAAGCTGGTATTCTCTCACAACAGGTCTCCCCACCATTGGGCCGCCTGCTGGATTCCCGCTAGTCTTCACCTTTTCCATCATCTCTTCTAGAAAATCCTTTGACTTTGACCTCTATAAGTGCCACGTCAGCCATCCTCAGTGCAGTGTAGACTTGGTCTTCTTTGTCACAGGGACTCTACATGTGTCTGAAGCTTTGAATGTGAGCCCCCCTTCACATTTTAAAATGTGGAAGGTGAAGACAAGCTGAATTATAATGAATTTGCTGAGAGTAGAGCAAATACTCTGGATTCTTTGATTAAGAACTTACAGGAAGGGCAGCTAGGTGGCAGCAGTGGATAGAGCACCGGCCCTGGATTCAGAGGGACCTGAGTTCAAAATCCATCCTCAGACACAACACTTACTAGCTGTGTCAACCCTGGGCAAGTCCATTTAACCCTCATTGCCCCGAAAACAAAAACAAAAAACAAAAAAGAACTACAGGAAGTGATGCTGCCGCAGCTCCCATGTTGCAAAGAGAGCAAAGACCGCCAAGCAGTCTGCTCTCTCCAGGTCAGGAGATCAAGCCCATCAAACAATCCTCTGACACGCTGGTCTGTGCTACTCCAAAAGCCAGATTCCAATGCCAGTCTCAGTTAGCTCCAGGTGCTTCAGCAGCCTAGACTGAGCATGATTCCCAGAATTAAAAGGGGCCTATCAGAGTTGTCAGGCTGATGGGCATCCAACAGAGCTTGGTTAGCATATCATCCATCAAAGGGCTCGGCCTTTTGCTTATTCCTGTGTTTCTTCTCCTGTAATGATGTAGCAAACAAAGGTCACACTAACCCAGTATTTATTGATAAGGAATTTAGAAACTGGCCCAAGGCTAACAATTTCTTTTTGAGCCCCAAGCAGTCAAATCTCTGTGGCCAGTTGCTCTCTGTGGTCAAGAGAAACCTAATATGTTATAGTTAGCTGAAGTTGAGAAGGGCTCATCAGTCTAAAAAAAAGAACAATGTCTAACTGATGGAGATTTATTTGATTAGGGGACCCTGCCTTTGGGACAGGTTGTATAATTTGCATTGCTTAACCCTTATCTCTTACGTTGATTTTTATAAAATAAACTCTGCTTGGATTATTAATTAAGAGGCTTTCCTAATCTTTTGCCTTATCAAATTTGGGAGCAGTGTGGAGAAATTTTTAAATGGCTCATATTAAATTAATAGCAGTCAGATAGCCAGCCAGTCAAAAGTCCCCAGATTAGTCCTCCAATCAGATTAGTCCCCCCCCAAATTAGGCCCAAGCTAGTCAGTATTTTTACATAACGTAAGAATAATGACACAACTGATTGACAATGTTCTGTTTGGTGAGAAGTGGGAGACCAGTAGAGGGTCACGATGAAAAAGTGGACATTTTTCCAAAGGTGTAATTCTGAAACTTGTCAACAGCTCCCAAAGATCATCCCACGATGGCCAAGCCGGGCAGCTATCTCATCAAGATGCACCCGCAGGATTCCATCCCAAGAGAGTTCATTGTGGCCTTCCCAACATGGCTCAACAGGAGACTGGGCCTTCAGCCAGCGGAATAATGGCTTCAACAACCACCACCCACAAAGCCGGTTGTGTCCATGAAGGCGTTGGATTTGTGCAATGAAAAACATGGTCCAGTTGGACGTTTGGTATTTGTTCAGAGGCTGCGAAAGACTGAGGAGCGGTCTTGCCTCGGCCATTTCAGGCTAGCCACGGGCACCCTCATTGGCAGTCAGCAGGGATGTGCTTGTTTGACGGCAGGAGTTCAAAAGGCAAGGCGAAACTCGGTGCCAGTGGCTGGGAGCCCTGGCCAACCCTGACCTAGTGGATGGGCGGATGGTGGGCGCTGTTGGCATCAAAGGCTCCAAGACTGAGCCTACTGCCTGAGGCCTGTCTTGCTGAACTAGAAATGCTAGGATGTGACTCGGTTCCAGGTCCCCATTATCCTCCCATAAAAGTTCATCTAAAAACAAGATTTCCGTGGGAGTGTGCCATGATGAGCCATGCTGGGACACCTGCACTCTCCAGGACTTGTCGCTCCCAGAAAACACACCAACACTTCACTCCCTTGATCCTTGCAGTCAAGAAAAGGGAGAGAACTTGAGGTCCCTGGAATGGGATCTAGGAGCCTTGAGGTGTGACACAATCTACCTGGGTGACTTTGCCCCGGTTCTGCCCTCTGTGTGGGCCTCAGTTTTGTCTTCCATAAAACGAGGAAGTTTAACTAGATTATTTTTAGGGTTCTTTCCAACCTCTATGATGATAGGAAATCAGGTGGCTGGGGGAGCAGTGAGTACATTCCCAAGTCTAGGCTCTCCTCCCCTCTGGCCTGGCTTGGGGCAAGGTGAGACACATTCGCAATTAGGGCAACAGAAAGGCCCAAACAGCAGGTCTCAAGCGGCCATGGGGAAACTCTGGCCAGCTCCGCCTCTGCCCCCCTCCCCCAGCAGAGCCTGAGAGCTGCCTAACTGAGGAGGTTATGGTGTTATTCGGGCTTTCAATGCAAAGATTTACCTCTGTCTTTGGACACCTTCCAGCAATGAGCCATTTTCCCAACCTTCCTTCTGAGATGATCAGGGACTCACTTAGTAAATGACCCACCCCGGCCAGCAGCTTCCTGGTTCTCAGAAGGAAACCAGCCTTGGACCATGGCAGGATCTCCCTGTTTCTGAAAGCTGGCCATGGAGTCCCACCTGCTGATTACTGGGACTTCTGCACCTCCAGAAAACAAGCCAGAGCTGTTGCTCCACACTTCACCTCATGCTGGAGGGCAGATACTGCACTCTGTTGAGCCGACACAGCTGGAAGGACTAAGAAAAACCAGAGAGCAGCCTTACCCCCACCCCCACCCATCTATGGGATCGAGGGGGAGCCCCCATCTCCTTCTCTATGATTTACTGAGGCATCCTCCTGTGCACCCTGACCTGTGCGAGGGTGCTGAGATACAAAGACAAACATGAAGCAGTCCTGCCTGTAAGCAGCTTCCATCTACAAAAGAAACTAATAATTAGCTAAGAAAATAATAACTAACCACATACCCTACTATGTGCCAAGCACTGTGTCAGGGGCTTCTTACAGATATTATCTCCTTTGGTCTTCACAGTAACCCCTGGGGAAGTAGAAGACTGTCATCCCCATTTGATAGATGAGGAACTGAGGCAGACACAGGTGAAATGACTTGCCCAAGATCACAGAGCCAGGACATATGTGGAGGTGGATTTGAACTCAGGTCTTCCTGACCCTAGGCCCAGAGCTCTATCCACTGCACTTTGCCATCCTCTACCCACCTAGCTGCCCCACTTAATCTTTTCTAAAGAAAGATCTGTTCCCTTCTCCAAGAATCTTGTAGTCTAAGGTGGAATTGAGAGACAGACAGACTAACACACATAGTTTCTAATATTTTTCAAACGTATAAAAGAAACACGAGCTTTTAAAAAGATACTATTGGGGGGAGAGGGAGTCAGTTTTTGTTTCCATCAGTGTGATACCAGTTTCCACTACAGTGTAAGTGTGGCTGGGGATGTAGGGGGTCAGTTCCCATGCTGGGGAGGAGAGAATGAAAACACGAGGGAAAATAAAGGAAGAAAGAGGAGCAAAAACTAGGCCATGGGCGTGGGGTACAGTGTGTGAATAGAGCAGGGGATGATGGGAGGGCATCAAAGGGAGGAGACAAAGGAGGAGAAGCCTAGAAAAAGACAGCTCATGGTTTAGGGCCGAATAGCTGGGGATGAAGGACAAGGAGAGGCTTCTCTGATGCAGGCAACTGAACAATTGTCTATGGAGCAGATGGGAGGTGACAGACCAAGGAGGGATCAGGTTGAAAAGGTCATTGCCCTTGCTACCTCCAGTACTAAGAAAGCCATGGGAAAGAAAGCTCCATCTTCTTATAGGATTCCCTGACATTCACGTTCCCACAAAAACATCTCATTGTGCACCAAGAACATTCTCATGAAGCTTTTGACAGAGATGAGAAAGTCAGTTCCTGGTTCAGCAGTAATGGATGCTTTCACCTTCAGGGAGGGAAGGATACCAGCCAAGTGGTTTGGGAATCTTCCCCTTTTTGGCATCTCTCGAAATTCGAGTCCAGTGGTTCCTAAGATGTTAGTTAAGACATGACAGAGGTAATGCAGGCAGAGCATCTCCTGTTCACATCCATTTGTTGCCCTTCTCCACAGTCACATGCCTGGTTGAAAAGTCTAGAGAATATAAGGTTCTTCTGAGTTGATCATTTCTTGAATTAAGAAACAAACAAACAAACAAAAACCCCCAACCACAATCTTAAATCTTCTCCTCAAGAAGGTATCTACTATGAATAGATAAAGCCCACACACAGATAACTTTGTCCAGTTATCTTCTCTTTATCAATGAAAGAAGAGCCAGGGAGACATGCACCCACCGAAGTTGTTTGCTGTAGTCACGGAGGACATCCCGCATGGGGTGCAAGTAGAAAAGGTATCCCCAAAGTGCTAAGCTTCCCCAGACGTGCTTCCACATTGATTTGCTTGCATGAGCCACAGAACACTCCTGGATCTCCTCACAGACATTCACGGTGTCTCAAAAGAAATCGACTTGGCAAAGCACACAAGAAAAATCAGGCGGAAGAGTTTCCATTGCCCAGAGTCTGAAGTGCACTGGATGGTCAGTCCATTGAATTAGTCCATAAGTTTGGAGGTCCAGGACAGACACTAGAGATGATTGAGAAGCTGGATCCGACACTTAAGAGGAGGAAGAGTGAGCCAGATGACATTGGGAGAATTGTGTGATGTTCACATGACAATCCTGGGGCTGCTCCATCCCTGCAGCATCCATATTCTTTCAGGGTTGTGAATATTAGAACACCAAAGAATCGAGATCACAGGTGAGGCAAGGTCAATAGAACAATGCATTATGGACATAGCACATTGAGGGATGATGCAAAAGGCACCTTCCGTGACGTGCACAATTGGAAGAGGAATGTAAGCCATGACAGCTAGACTGACTGAGGGCTACACTGCTGCCCACAAAGGGGGAAGAGCCTTAGAGAAGGCTGTGGTGCACGGGGGAGACCTTCTAGAGCAGATCAGGGCAAGGGTGTGGGGATGGGGACACATGAGGAGAGGGAGGGTCCCAGCTGATGAGATCATGGACTCACTGAAGAAGAGCCCAAAGAAAACCACCATGAAGGCAATGCTCTGAGTACAATGAAGCAACCCTTGGTGCAGCCAATACCTCAAGGATTATTAGCATCCCCATTTTGTAGATAAGGGAACTGGGTTTCAGAAATGTTGAGTGACTTCTCTTGGGGTTACTCTATGAGCAAATATTTGAGCCGAGGCTTGTGACTCCCAGACTAGGGCGGATTCCATAACTCCAAGATATCCCCTTCTCAAAGGGGAGGTGGGTTTTGGTTTTGCCATCCCTTTAGCTTATAGTGGCCCAAGAGGTCACGGAGAGTACAGGAACTGTTCCTCCACACCTGGAGGAACCCACCCTCATTTTATCTTTCCCGAAAGGCCCTGGTGGGACCTGGTCCAGTAACCTTCAGACACAATTAATGCGGAACATTTGTCTCTCCCCTTTGCCAAACGGCATTTTTATCTCATTCCTCAGTGCTCAGAGAGAGCAGCAGGGTGGGGCCTCCCTGGGGGACCAGAACCCTGTGCTTGAGTCAGACCATCCCAGACCCCCTCCCTCACTCCAGATTCCAAATCCCAAGAAGGCTCCCCATGGACTCAATTCCTCTCCCACAAACGTTCCCGGGAGAGCCATGCCACTAGCCCACGGAGGCCTAGAGCACCCTTCTTAAACTTCTCTCACTCCCAGTCCCTTTTGGGCTGAGAAATGTATAGTCAGTCCGGGTAGATGGGCACGCAAACTCGGCAGACAGAACCTTTCACTGCTGCCAAATTGTTCACAACCCCCACGTTCATTTACCCAACCCCGTATGGGGTCGTGACCCACAGTTTAAGAAGCTTTGACTTAGAGGACTCTGCTGCCTTTGGGGTCTTTATGAGGTGCAGAGAGTGCTGCAAAAGCATCGGAATGGATCCTTTAGAGCACATGAAGTCCGACGCCTCGCGCTGTCAGGGGTGAAAACTGATGTGCGGACAGGAGGAGTGGGCTGACCAGGCCAACTGGATCCAACTAGCACTTATTAAGCACCTACTGGCTACCAAAAACAAGGAAGGGAAGGGGTAGGTTTTGAAGCAGAGAAAGCCATCGGAGCTTGTCAGTGGGGGTGGCACTGTCAGTCCTGTGCTTAGAGAAAACCAGTCACTTTGGTGGCTGAATGGTGGGTGGATTGGAGTAGGGGGCACAGCAGGTAGGGAGACCAACAGGGGCCAATCGTCCAAGAGAAAAGTGATGAAGCCGTATTGGGGGAGTGGCTATGGGAATAGACCAGGGGATGTAAAGGTAAGGATGAGATCTGGCGATAGGTTTGAAGGGTGTGAACACAAGTGAGGGACTGAAGAGGACCCCAGGAGTGCAGTCCTGGCTGGTCCGGGGACGCTGTGGAGTGGGAGGGCTCGGGGGAAAGATGGCAGCTTAGGACAGAGTGTGTTTGGGGCTGGGTGACTAGATCTGCAAGTCATATGCAAAGAGCTAATGAGATCGGCCAGGGAAGGAGGGGGAGGCTCAGGCTCAGGGCTGAGCTCTGAGGCAGCCTGGGCAAGTGGGCGTGGCTTAGACAAGGATCCAGCCAAGGACAGTGAGGAGAAGTAGGGAAGAGCCTGGTCAAGAAGGCCTAGAGAAAAGAGCACATCAGGGAGAAGGGAGGGCAGTGGCCAAGGCTGCAGAGAAGTCAAGAAGGACACACACTGAGCAAAGGCCACGGAGAGTTTCTGGGGACTTTGGGGAGCTCTGGCGACAGCAGGCAGACACAAGGAGAGAGGGGAGCCTGTGTTGGCCTTCCCTGGGTCTCCTCAGGACTGCAGTAGCCCATTTCTGCCTCCGGTAAGAGAGGGCCTTCAGGAACGGCTGTGTCTTCTCGGGACAGACTCATGCTTTGAGACCAACACAGCTGCCATTTACCAGGATCTACCTTCATTGTCTCATTTTTTTTGGAGGGGGGGGGAGGCAATTAGGGTTAAGTGACTTGCCCAGGGTCACACAGCTAGTAAGTGTTAAGTGTCTGAGACCAGATTTGAACTCAGGTCCTCCTGACTCCAGGGTCAGTGCTCTATCCACTGCGCCACCTAGCTGCCCCCATTGTCTCATTTGAACCTCAAAATAACCCTGGAAGGTAGGCACTGCAGGACTCATTTGCCACATTTAACAGATGAGATTGCCGAGGCTCAGAGATTTGGGGTAACCAGCCCAGGAATGCCCTGCTAGCAAGGATCAGAGGCAGGATTCAAACCCAAGTCCCTGCTGTCTCAATGTGGAGAGGAAGAGTTAGCACCACTCCAACTGGCTCAGGTTGCTCCTCCTCAGGACTTGAGCCAGTCCTCTGATATCAGGAAGGGGGGCACTTTCCCGAAGTCTCTCAGACCCTGCTGTTGCTACTGGAGCTTCGTGGTGTTGTCTGGGGGAACCAAGGGAGTTGTTTAACCACAGCAAAGCGACTGGGGTCCATCTGCAGCAGCAGCATCAGGAGGTGGTGGCCAGGAAAGAACATCGTTATCCGTGATTTACAAAAAGCTCTCATCAAAATGCCCTGGAGGGATTTACCTAATGGAGCCGTAATTTGTCTGGTTCTCTCAGGCCCCCTGCTCTGGCATCCAGCTGGCCTATGCTGGGCACTTTCTTTATCTGAGACTCCAGCAGGTAAACACATCTGGCTGAGCAGGGGAAGCAAGCCCAGCAACATCTGGGCCTCTCCAGAAAGGCGTGTGGGGCCAGGACACAGACAAGCCTGCTGGCTGGACCTGTGCAGCAGCTTCCTCCTTCTCCTCTCCTCTCCTCTCCTCTCCTCTCCTCTCCTCTCCTCTCCTCTCCTCTCCTCTCCTCTCCTCTCCTCTCCTCTCCTCTCCTCTCCTCTCCTCTCCTCTCCTCTCCTCTCCTCTCCTCTCCTCTCCTCTCCTCTCCTCTCCTCTCCTCTCCTCTCCTCTCCTCTCCTCTCCTCTCCTCTCCTCTCCTCTCCTCTCCTCTCCTCTCCTCTCCTCTCCTCTCCTCTCCTCTCTTCTCCTCTCTTCTCTTCCCCTCCCCTTTTCCTCTCTTCTCCTCTCCAGAGACACAGGGACACAGAAACAGATGAAGAGAGGGCCACACAGAAGGACAACAGAGAGATAGACAAATAGCAACAGTGAAAGATGAGAGCAAAGAGAGATAGCAACAGAGTTGCAGAGACAGGGAGACACAAAGAGTCAAGTCATCAAGTAATTAAGTGCCTACTATGTGTCTGGCACTCTGCTAAGCCCTGGGACACAAAGAAAGACAAATGAGTCCCTGCCTTCTCTCTTTAGAGAGAAGAACAAACAAGCTCTGTCTCAATAGCCTTCTCTCTATATCTAACTGTCCGTCTGTCCATCCATCCATCCACCATCTGTCCATCCATTCATCATTCTGTCCATCCATCCATTTACCATCCGTCCATGCACCATCCATCTGTCTGTCCATCCACCATCCATCCACCATCCATCCTTCTGTCCATCCATCCATCCATCTGATAAATTGGAGGTAATCTGAGAGGGTCTAGAAGTAACATAGAACCAGAGAGACAGAGAGAGATAGTGGGAGGGGTTTCGGTTCTGTCTGGGTTCCTTCCAGCCCAACAGTAATTGGAATGTCAGCATCCTCTGTTCATCAGCAGTCTTTGTTTCTGTTTGACTCAGTTACCTTTCCCAATGGACCCTCCACAGGCTAGGGGAGGCTGCTGGGAGACTTTGGCCTTGATCCATTCACTCCTTGCTTGGTTCTCATCCAGTCACATACTCTGTGTGACAACTCCCACTAGGAGGGAGACCTTTGAGGCTCAGAAGTGAAATGACTTGCCCAGGGTCACACAGTTAGCAAGTGTCTGAGGCAGGACTGGCCTGGCTTCTTGACTCCGGCTGCTCTGCTTCCATTGCTAAATAGAAGTATCAGTGTGGAGCCCATGGAAAACCAGGTGAGACACAAGTGGGACAAGTGGAAAAAGAGGATGAAGGACCCCAAGGAACAACAGCAATCACAAGGGGAGCCCTCTAAAGTCTGCAAAGGGCTTTGCATGTGTTATCTCATGGGGTCCCGGAAGGGAGGTTCTGTTTTATCCCCTTTTACAGATAAGGAAACTGAGGCTGTGGGTGGTAAAGTTGCTTGCCCAGGGTTACACAGCTGGTCTGAGGCTGGATTCCAAGTCACACAATGTCCTCATCTGTGAAATGGGGATAATAGTAGCACCCACATCCCAAAGTTATTGTGATGTTCAAGGGGGACAATGTCTGTTAAGGGCTTTGCAGCCTCCAAGCTCTCTTAGCCATGCTCTTCCTTATCCTCTGAAGCCTGATGTCTTTTAGGGGAGCGGATGACCTGTGTTCCCCAGCTCTGGTCTTTTTGTGGCCGACTCCTTGGTCTAGGGTATGCTCAGGGTGGCGTTAGTCCAGTAGAATATTGGCTCAGCCCCAGCTCCTGTGAGAACTCCCACAATGGAATACTAGTAGCATAGGTCACACAGGCAGATTTCAGGACACGCTATCTTTACTCATGCCCATGGAGTCCAAAGGAATAAAATCAAAGTGTCTTGCATTGCCTCTGGGCGCCCACAGTTCCTCCCAAACCTGTCCTGCCCACAAGTCCACGCCAGCCCCAGGAGCTCTCGCACACAGTTCCAGAGCTTGGACTCCATCCTGTCCTCCTGCTGCTCCCACATGGAGTTAGCAGGTGTTCATTGACGGTCTTTTGTCTGCTCAGCCCCTCCTCAGGGAAGGGGCCGGTGACCTGGATATATGCCTCTTCCTAGCTAGCTGCTCAGCCACACCCACATCACCAGTGTAGTCAGCTTCACCAAAGCCACGTGGGCCTGTCCTCACCTAGATAGATGCCTGGCTTGGCTCTGCTGGCAGCCACAAGCAAGCTCTCACCTCACCATGGGCATCTCCCCTTTTCCTTCCCTCCACACTCCTTCTCCCCAGTTTTCTTTTGTCCTAACTGGGAA
The DNA here is from genome assembly GCF_019393635.1 of Dromiciops gliroides. NCBI lineage: Eukaryota > Metazoa > Chordata > Mammalia > Microbiotheria > Microbiotheriidae > Dromiciops > Dromiciops gliroides. The sequence continues at coordinate 3,081,998 of NC_057863.1, read as the reverse complement.
GCTACACAGGCAGGGTAGGGTCCCAGCTTATTCATGGGTCCATGGCTCATTCTCCCAGTCCCTTAGAAGTGAGTAGGGAAGAATCCCACCTGAGTGGTGTAGATCGCACACCCCAGAGGCCATAGTGGTGAGTGAAGAGGGGCCCTGAGAGGGAGGTCAAGGGGCAATGGAGGACCACAGCAGGGCCCCCTCACAGGAGCTATGGACATATGGCCAAGGGCTCAGCCAGCCCTTCAATGTTTTCTGACAAGGGGATGGGAAACTGCCTCTGGGGAAGACTCACAGAGAGGTGGAAGAGGAGGGAAGGGAGTGTGTTCAGCAAACATTTATTAAATGCCTATTATGGGTTGGAGAAGGAAATGGTGAGAGGAGAGAAAGGAGACAGAGAGAAAAGAGAAAGGAGAGAAGAGAAAGGAGAGAGAGAAGAGAAAGGAGAGAGGAGAAACAGAGAAAGTGTGTGTGTTTGTGTGTGGGGGGGAGTGTGTGGGGTGGGGGAGAGAGCAAGAGAGAGCTAGAGCTGCTCTGTTTAACTCAAATGTCCAGTGCTCTCTGGGCTCCTTGCTTGGGGAAACGTAAAAAACAGAAGCAGAAAGCAAGCCAGCCCTAGCCTCTAAATCCTCAGGACATGACCTCAGTAGCCCGGAGGAGAAAGTCGCTCAAGCCTCCTTAGCATCCTTTAGCTACAAGCATTCTCTCACAATGAGGTTTTTTCAATCAAAGCTGAAGATTGATGCGTGTAATATGTGCCGGCTCCCGGCAAGGCCCCATTACATTCACTCCCACAGCCCTAACTGGATGATGGATCTGTCCAATTCATCCCCCAGTCCTGGCTGATCAGCCTGCTGAGAGGCAGCCTTCTCTGTGCCATTGCCCACCCTCAGAGCAGGAGACCGAAAGGGCAGCCAGGGCAGGGGTGACCCCAGACCCCCAAAGCCCCCAGAACGGGGATTTCATGGGGACAGTGGCTTTGCCCAGCCCATTGGCTTTCCAGGGCACAAACAAATGGGCTGTGACTTTCTTTTCTGACCTGGCCCCTTCACAGTGGTGGGACTATGCCAGTCAGAAGCAAAGCAGCCACTTGGGCTTTCTGGGCCAGCTCTCTTTTCAGCCTTGACCTGGTTTTCTTTCAGGCTTCCTGTTTTGTGTTGTTTGCGCATCTTTGAATTTTCTCCAAGTTTCAATCTGTTTGTTTAGGACCGACATAGAACGTGTTTATATATATCACTGGGACAAAGGCTGTGTTAGGCAGGGGGAGAGCGGACACCAGCTGTTAGGGGACCTAGATTCAAGGCCAGCTCAGAGCCACAGCTCTGCCACCCGAGCAGCTCATTCATTCATTTGCCCAATGTTTTTGAGTGTCTTTTATCTATTGAGCTCTAAGAGAGGCACAAATATGTGTGAGAACCAGCCTCTGCCTTCAGGAAGCCATCCTTGGCCCTAGTCTACCCATTTTCAGGTAGTACCTGAAGAGGATTTTGGGGTTTTGCCCCATTTAAACCCCAGCTGGCCAGTCAGGTTCCCAGAGCTGGGTTAGATCCCCATCAGGGTCCCAGGACTGACCCTAAAGTTTTGGGGTGATTCCTCCTAAGGCTATTGCTCCTCCCAATATCCAGTGATTACTCCCCCAACATCCTTTTAACCAGTCAACATGTCCTCAGTAACACTGACAACTGTTTACTGTCAATTAACTTTTATAGAGGAGTTTTTGTTGAGAAGATAGAGTAAGACCCAAAGCGGAGGACCCTCCAGGACTGTGAGCTCACTGTTCTTCACCATGTAGTCCCTGGGCCCAGTGGACTCACTCTTAAGGTGACTGCTGGGAGCATTCTCTCCTCCAGGTTCTCTTGGGGTGCAGTGTAGCCTCAGATCAGGTGCTTCCTTGCTTGCCTTCAGGAGGCAGGATCTCCATGGGTTGATCCACGGCTCAGCCACAGCTGCTTCCTCTCTGAGGTCACCAGCAGGCCCCTCCATGGACTCCTGTGGCTGGGCTTCTGACCTCAAAGATCACGTGTTACCTTTCCAATACTCAGTCACCTAAGATCAGTCAATGAGCTGATCATGTGAGAGAAGCCAAAATGCTGTGTGTTGATGTCCACATGGTAATCAGGTGGGAGAAGGGATCTTCCCCCCCCCCCAAGGCTCACTGCTTTTTCTTGTTCCCCTAAAAGCTGCCACGGGGATCAAGAACTAGGTTTCCCCTGTTGAGACCTTTGCAAGCACCCTCGGTTCTGGCTCAGTTGCCAACCCAAAGTCCTTTCTTCACCACAGAGAAGGTGGGCAGTTAGCAGTCATGGAATGCCTGGGGATTGGGTCAGGGTCCCCCCATGCATTTCAGAGTTGGACTCATCTCTGGGGGGAGAGGGGACACATCCAGAGGCCTGGGCCCCCATTGGCCAGCCCCCAGCTACACAGGAAATGGTGATAGTGCACGGGGCTGTGAGGAGAATCCCATGAGGTAACAGAGGTGAGTTAGTGTACAACACAAGCTGGGGACCCATCCACCAATCAATTGATTAACCAAGTAATTATCAAGCGTGTATTAACAAGCTCTTATTTAATAAATACTTCAAACAGAGCTTGGGGCTTCAGAGTGCAGAGACCTGGGCCTCCTGAGACACATCTGGATGCTGCGCTTTTGCACACCAAGGGATGCTTTTTGGAGAGCATGAAGATCGACCTCAGTGACCCTATTTAGGGTTTTCTTGGCAGAGATACTGGAGTGGTTTCTCATTTCCTTCTCCAGCTCATGTTACAGATGAGGAAATTGAGGCAAGCAGGGTTCAGTGACTTGCCCAGGGTCACCCAGCTAGGAAGTGTCTGAAGCTGGATTTGAACTCAGGAAGATAAGTCTTCCTAGTTCCAAGCCCTGTGTTCTAGCTACTAGTAGACTGTCTCCTGAGGCATAAAAGGTAAATGTATCAGAGAAAGGTCCTCGGGTTCATGAAGTCTTGGGTTCTTGAAATCTTGAAGCATCTTTTTGTGGTCCCACGTGGTTTCGGAAGGCATCAGATGGTGGAGTCCTCTCCTGGGTCAAGGGCTCAGAAAAAGCTGCAGAAGAAAGTACTTCTCTCCTCGTGAGGCAGAGAGGCGGCGTCACGGGCTAGGGAGGCTATCCATCTGCTATACTCTGGCGCGTCAGGTCACCGACCGGACCACCCATTTGAGGAACGAGCCTGAGGAGACAATCTGGAGGGGGGCAGCCAGGGCAGAGGGGAGCCTGGAATGCCTACCACAAAAGGCCTAATTGAAGGAAGTGGAGCGTTTAGCCTGGAGAAGGCTGGAGGAGGGGAACATGATTACTGTGGATTTCGAGGGCCTCCGGTCATGTGGCGGAGGGATTAGCCTCGTTCGGCTTGGCCCCAGAGCTTTAGGCATCTAAGCCGAAAAGAGCTAAATTAGTAGAGGTAAGGAGAGCTTTCCTCGAATTAGCAGGGCCCTCCATGGGTGGAAGGAGCTGCCTTGGAAGCTGGCTGCTGTCTCCTGGCCAAGGTTAGGAGATGGCGCGTCAGTGATTTCTACTCAGCGCTGGGGCAGGCTCCTTCACCTCCAAGATCCTCCATCACCTCCGGGATGCTGTGGCTGCCGGGGAAGTTCCTGGCTTAGTATGAGTAAAGTGAAAAAGAATCCCTCCCAATAACCCTAATTCTAAGGGCTCCGGAATGCCTCTTTCTGAGGGAGGGTGCCTGCTGATGAAGCTCTCCTGGGTTGAATCTACCCCTCTGGGGTTTTACCTCCTGGTTTGTGCCCCAGCCTCCTTGGGCAGCCAGATGAGGCTAGCGAAGAAGCCCAGACCGCTTCTTAGAATCATGTTGGTAAGAACACAAGATAAAATAGGTAGGTTTACAAAGGCAACCAATTATATTGAAATACAATCATCAAAGAAGATGTTTACAGGGGCCAGCGCAATGGATGAAGCACAGGCCCTGGATTCAGGTGGATCTGAGTTCTAATCCGACCTCAGACACTTGACACTTACTAGCTGTATGACCCTGGGCACCTCATTGCCCCCCCCCAAAAGATGTTCACAGACTTCTTTCTCCACCCCCCCCCCACTTAAGAGCCCCTGCTGCCTTAGGTAAAGAAAAAGGCTTTGTAGTGCCCAGAGGGAGATGAGATGCCATCCCTTACCCAGAACCCCCAAATCAATCCGGTGAGAAGCAATTATTGAGTGCTGACTGTCTTCCTGAGTCCAGTGGCAAGCTATAGATCAGGACAACTGGGGATGGCCCTGGATGTTTGAGGCAAACAGGGTGAAGTGAGTTGCCCAGGCTCACACAGCTAGTAAGTGTCTGAGGTGAGATTTATTTATTTATTTAAAATTTTGAGTTCCAAATTCTATCCCTATCTCATTCCCTCCCTATGCTCCCCCCTCCCCAAGGTTGCAAGCAATCAGTATAGGTTATACATGTGCGATTATATAAAAACCTTACCATATTAGTCATAAAAAGACTCAAGTAAAAAAAAAGAGAGAGAGAAAGCGCAAAATAGCATGCTTCAGTCTGTGTTCAATCAATATCAGTTCTTTCTCTGGAGGTGGATAGTTTGCTTCATCAATAGTCCCTTGGGATTGTCTTGGATCATTGTATTACTCAGAGTAGTTAAGTCATTCACAGTTGCTCATAGAGCTATAATGCTGTCACTGTGCACAATGTTCTCCTGGTTCTGCTCACTTCACTCTACATCAGTTCATATGAGTCTTTCCTGGTTTTTCTGAAATCCTCCTGCTGGTCATTCCTTAAAGCACAATAATACTCCATCACCATCATATACCTCAGCTTGTTCAGTCATTCCCCAATGGTTGGACAATCCTTTGATTTCCAATTCTTAGCCACCACAAAGAGTTGCTATAAGTATTTTTCATACAATTTTCCCCCTTTTCTCTTTTTCACAGTTACTATTAACTGTTTCCTTCCATCCTATTTCCTTCCCTATGACATTTACTGTTTTCTATCTTCTTTCACCCTATCCCTCCTCAAAAGGGATTTGCTTCTGACCGCCCCTCCCTTCCTTCACCCCTCCCTCCCTATCTCCTTCCCCTCCTCCTTTCCTGAAAGGTTAGATATATCACTCTACTCAATTGAGTGTGTATGCTATTCCTGAGGTGAGATTTGAACTTGCATCCTCCAGACTCCAGGGCCAAAGCTCTGTCCACTGTAGTGCTAGCAGTGCTAAGTGCCGGGGATACAAATCCCAAACAAATGGAACAATCACCACCTGCCCTCTTGTTGCTTTCACAGTACATTCTCTCTCCCCAGCCTCCAACTGGCTCCTTCACTGCTGCAGCCAAACACACTCACTTTTCTCCATCCTTAAGAAAACTTTAACTAGAGCCTCACATTCTCTCAAGTCATCATCTTCTAGCTCTCCTCCCTTTCTCAGACAGAACTCCTCAGAAAAGTCATCTATTCCTGCTGCAAGTCAAGTGACTTGATGGGGGGTGGGCATCCCCCAGCCCAGGTGCCAACACACCTGTCACTCAGAAGATAAGCCTTCGGGAAGGTCTTGAGACCCTGCAGGGTCACTAAAGCCCCTTTGTTTACTCAGTGCAGCCAGAGGGCTCTTGGGGAAGGCCCAGCAAAGGGCTGGCCGTGGAAATCTGCAGACATTCCCAAGCTTTGGCTGCAGCTGGCAAAAGACTGTCCCAGCAGTTAAGTAAAATGGACAGATTGGAATTCTACCAGGGATGCTCCATGGACGTAGGCAGTTAAGCATGGTGAAGCGTGTCACACTCTGAGTGAATGGACTCCAGGAAAATCTGCTTCTGGTTTTGATGACTATATCTGGCCCTCAGTGGTCTGGATGCATCATGGGTTATTTCTGCTGGGAAAGGGTCAGCGCAGAAAAGGAAAATGTTGGAGGGAATATGGGATAATTGAGACACTCACGCATTATTGGTGGAGTAGTGAACTGATCCAGCCATTATGAAGAGCAATTTGGAGCTATGCCCAAAGGGTTATGAAACTATGCATACATACCCTTTTACCCAGCAATACCACTGCTAGGTCTGTATCCCAAAGAAATCATAAAAAAGGGAGAAAGACCCACATGTACAAAAATATTTATAGCAGCTCTCTTTGTGGTGACTAAGAATTGGAAATCAAAGGAATGCCGATCAATTGGGGAATGGCTGAACAAGTTGTGATGAAGTAGTATTGTGCTATAAGGAATGAGGAACAGAATGCACTCAGAAAAACCTGGAAAGACTTAAGTGCACTGATGCTGAACAAAGTGAGCAGAACCAGGAGAACATTGTACCCAGTAAGAGCAACACTGTGTGATGATCCACTGTGATGCTCTGCTCAGCAGTGCAATGATCCAAGACAGTTTGGAATGACTTATAGTGAAAGGCACTGCCCATCTCCAGAAAAAGAACTGAAGAGCCTGCTTGAAAATACTTTCTCTTTATTGTTCTGGGGTTCTGTGGTCTGCTTTTTCTTTCTCAGCGTGACTTACATGGAGAAGTGTGTCTGTGTGTGTTTGTTCTTACTACACGTCTATGACCTGTGTCAAATTGCTTGGCTTCTCAATCAGGGGGGAGGGGAAGGAGGGAGAGCATTTGGAACTGAAAATGTGAAGAAAGAACACGAAGACTGTTTTACACATAATTGGTGAAACAATCAAATATTGAATTAAGGAAAGGGTCAAGGAAGACCTGCCAGCTCTTGAAGACTCTCACCCCAGCTGTCCAAGCCAAGCTATTCCTTGTGGGGTATGTGCTCACCCAGGCAGGAGCATCTGTGCAAAAACCATGCCTTGAGGTCACACGACTTGCTCATAACCTTTGTGACCTTGGTCATGTGACTCTCCTCTCTTGGCCTCAGTGTCCCCATCTGAACACCATTCTCCCACGGCCCGGTGACTTCCAGGGCTGATGTGGGGTGACCTTGGGGGTTCTACGTGTTCTTTCTTCCCATTGGGATACTCTGGGCCTGAGAAGGAAAGAGGCAGGCAGGCTGTGCCCCAGGACTCCAAGGGCAGCAGGTGCTTGCATTTCCCGGCATCCTCTTTAGGGATGTCTGGAAATGGGGCAGCTAGGTGGTGCAGTGGATAGAGCACCGGCCCTGGAGTCAGGAGTACCTGAGTTCAAATCCAGCCTTAGACACTTAACACTTACTAGCTGTGTGACCTTGGGCAAGTCACTTAACCCCAATTGCCTCACTAAAAAAAACAAAAAAGAAAAAAAAAGAAAAGGAATGTCTGGAAGTGACCTCTGGGCTGGTGCTGGCTGAGCGAGAGATGGAGCAGTTGTCAGAGGGGAGATTGAGGGAGCTTGGGAGCAGCTTGACCATGGAGAAAGCGTGTTTAGATTACATGTTGGAGGGAGAGCTAATACTGCAGAGGACAGAGTCAGGACTCTAGAGGATCGGTGAAGGCTGTAGTATGGGGCTGAATTTGATTAGACGGATTTCAGCTGGAATCAATGCAAAGTCTTACACTAGGGAACAAAAAATCAATTTCACAGGTACACAGTGGTGGTCATGGCTTGTCTGAAAAAGAGCTGAGTGTGTGCGTTCACGTTCATGTATGTATGTGCACATGTGCATGTGTGTATGTGTGTGTGTGTGTATATGTATATGTGTGTGCTGCGATCTCAATGGAAGTCAACAATGTATGACAGAAGCTTTGTTGGACCTTCCTGGCAGTACTGAGCCAGCTATGGTCAGCCAGCAACATCCCCCAGCATCTTGGCAGAGGCTTCTTTGCTGAGTCTTGTCACAGGGTACTATTTTCTGCCACAGGAGGGGGCCGAAAGCTGAGTACGTGTGGAAATGACATCCTCTTTCACCACTGACCCATGAGCAGGCCCGAGGGAGTAAGACCTCTGGGCTCTCCACCCTGGGAGATCGGTCAGTCAGTCAGCAAGCATTGGGCCTACAAATACATGCAGAAAGACAGGCCTGCCCTCATAGAGCTTGCATTTTAATGGCGAAACTGATGGGGGAGGGGAGAGAAGAGGAACTACCCTGGCAGGGGCATGGCCTCCAAGCCTTCACTGGCCCACTTCGGTGCTGTGGAGGTTTCTGGCCTGATGCCCCAGGGCTGGGCCCTGAAACAGCTCTGCTGGAGGCTCTGACCACGACCCAGAAGAAGACTCAGAGGGAAGGACTGGGAGAGAGGGACACTATTCTTCTGATGGAGATGGCCCCAGGATTCCTAGGATTTGGGGACCCCTAAACAAACAGCTTTGTATTGTCAGACTCCCGAAGGAAGTGTGTAGTTTCCACCAAAACCCAGAGCTGGGCCCATTTTGAGGACAATGCTTTAGAAAAAGAGGAATTGCAATATTCAACAAAGGATTTTTCAAAAACTCATTGGTAATAGTCAGACGGCCTGAGATACACTTCTGTGAGTCAGTCAGGGACTCTTAGCACAGACAGACAGGCCTCTCGTGGCTCTAAGTATCTCCTCTTCCTGAGGTTTAGAAGTACCAGCCTGAGGACAGCCAGAGCTGGACCTAGGGTGTGGTGATCGGCACTTTGTCCGAGGGTACCAACCTTTAGGGGAGCGGGCTGGTTTCTTCCCTAGTGCTCCTCCAGCCTGTCATGGCCAGACTTGGCAGGCTTTTGCTGGTTCTGTTACTGGCCTCTCCTTGCCCTGGGGGTGTTTCTCTCCCAGGGATCACATTCCCCCCATGTCACAGGCACAGCCTTTGCTTGCTATCCCTTATCTAAGGAGTCAGGGGATCAGGGCTTGGTAGGGGCCACTCTTCTGAGGTGTGGACCAGTTAGGGGGAATGAACCTTTCCTTCACCCAGGACAACTGTGCCTAAGGGAGACTCCTGGGGACCCACATCACACCTGTGATGGCAGTGGGTCTTAACATTCCTCCTTTTACAGAGGAAGTTTGAGCTCTGTCTCCCCAACCAGGTGGAGTGTGCTGGGCTCTCTCGCCCAAACAAGGCTGTGTCCTAAGTCTGTCCTCAACCACCCCCCAACTACATTTGCGTGAAGTAGCCAAATACCTACCCGTGCCCCAGAAAGTCATCATCTCTTTTTTAGCCTGTTAGACCTTGCCTTTCTCTTGAATCGCCCATGGCTGATGCATATAGTAGGATCTTCTTTTTAAAAAAATATTTCCCTCCAATTACTCATAAAAACAATTTTTACATGTCATTTAAAAAAAAGTTTTAAAAGTTTTGAGTTCTAAAGTCTATCCCTCCCTCCCTCACCTCCCATCTCCTTTAGAGGATAAGAAATTTGGTAGAGACTATGCCTTCCATATTAGTCATTTTGTGCAAGAAAATTGAAGAAAGAAAGAAAGAAAAACAGCACGCTTCAGTCTGTATTCAGGGTTGCATTTTTCTTAAGTCTTTTGGAATTGTCTTGGATCATTGTAATGCTGAGAAGAGCTAAGTCATTTACAGCCATTTATTGTAAAATATTGCTGTTACTGTGTACAGTGGTTTCCTGGTTCTGTTCACTTCACTTTACATCACTTCATGTAAATATTTCCAGTTTTTTCTGAAATTATTCTGCTCATCATTTCTTATAGCACAATAGTATTCCATTATATTCATATACCACAGCTTGTTTAGCCATTCCCCATTCAATGGGCATCCCCTCAATTTCCAATTCTTAGACACCACCAAAAGAGCTGCTATAAATACTTTTGTACATGTGGGTCCTATTCCCTTGTTTATGATCTCCTTGGGATACAGACCTAGCAGTGGTATTGCTGGGCCAAAGGGCATGTACAGTTTGATCATGGTTCCAAATTGCTCTCCAGAATGATCGGATCAGTTCACAACTCCAATGCATCAGTGTTCCAGTTTCCCCACATCCCCTCAAAACATTTATCATTTTCGTTTTTGTCATGTTAGCCAATCTGAAAGGTGTGATGTGGTATCTCAGAGTTGTTTTCATTTGTATTTCTCTAATCAATAATGATGTAGAGAATTTTTTATTTTGTTTGTTTTTGATGAGGCAATTGAGGTTAAGTGACTTGCCCAGGGTCACACAGCTAGTACGTGTTAAGTGTCTGAGGCTGGATTTGAACTCAGGTCCTCCTGACTCCAGGGCCGGTGCTCTATCCACTGCGCCACCTAGCTGCCCCTAGAGCATTTTTAATATGACTATAGCATTGATTTCTTCATCTGAAAACTGCCTGTTCTTATCCTTTGACCATTTACCAATTGGCGACTGACTTGTAGTCTTATGCAATTGACTCAGTTCTCTGTATATTTGAGAAATGGAGCCTTTGTCAGAGATACTTGCTCTAAAAATATTTTCCAAATTTACTGTTTTGCTTCTAGTTTTGATTGCATTGGTTTGGTTTGTGCAAAAACTTTTAAAATTGTATATAATCCTGGGTGGTTCAGTGGTTAGAGCACCGGCCCTGGAGTCAGAAGGACCTGAGTTCAAATCCGGCCTCAGACACTTGACACTTACCAGCTGTGTGACCCTGGGCAAGTCACAACCCCCATTGCCCCGCAAAAAAAAAAATTATATAATCAAAATGACACATTTTACATTTCATCTGACAGGCAAAAGTACTCCAAGATCTCCTAATTTTCTCACGGTATCACCCTTTATGTGTAGATCACATACCCATTTGGACTTTATCTTGGTGTGTGTGTGAGATGTTGGTCTATACCCAGTTTCTGCCATGTTGCTTTCCAGTTTCCCCAGGAGTTTTTGGCAGTGAGTTCTTGTCCCCAAAGCTTGAATCTTTGGGTTTGTCAAACACTAAATTACTATGCTTCTTTACTACAATGTATCGTGTACCCAATCTGTTCCACTGATCCACCACTCTATTTCTTAGCCAGTACCAGATTCATAGTAGACTCCTAGGGTATTTTCTTTTAATAGATGGATGAGTAAGGATAGGAACTGTGCTGTTTAACATGCAGACACATCACGCATTGTGGTTCCCCTTTTTCCCTGGGGCAGCTAGGAGGCACAGTGGATAGAGCGCTAGACTTGGGGTCAGGAAGACCCAATTCAAATTCTGCCTCAGAAACTTACTAGATGTGTGACCCTGGACAACTCACTTGACCACTGTTTGCCCCCATTTTCTCCCGTGTACAATGGAGAGCAGCTACCTCCCCACACAGGTGATGTCTATGCCCACTGCCTCACCCAGCCCAGGTGTGCTACAGGAACACTGACTGGTACCACCCACCCTGGGGCTCAGAGACAGGCTATAGATGTCACCCTAGCAAACTTGCCACTGACTGTGAAGCTACATCCCATCGCCCAGGCTTGGGCTGCCTTCCTCCAGACGTCCCCCACTCCTCCTTCGTAAACAGTGATTTATTGTAATCCTTCTACTCATCCAAGGACAGAGGATTGGGCAGCTTAGCGTGTGTTCTGACATCAGGAGGAGGTGCCTGGCGATCCATCTGGGGCTCACTCCCTGCATTGACAAGCACCTCTCTGTGCCAGCTGCAGACTCTCCCAGTGACACGGGGGGCTTGGTTTGCTTTCACAAAGATTTTAAATTGTATTTGAAGGTAGTTCATCACTGCAATCTGGTACTGGCTAAGAAATAGAGCAGTGGATCGGTGGAATAGATCAGGTACACAATACATTGCAGTTAATGACCATAGTAACCTAGTGTTTGATAAACCCAAAGACCCCAGCTTCTGGGATAAAAATTGACAACATTGTTACGAAAATTGGAAAGCAGTCTGGTGGAAACTGGCTACCAGTATCTTACACCATTTACCAAAAGAAGATCAAAATGGATGCATGACCTAGACATAAAGGGAAATATCATGAGTAAATTAGAGGAGCATGGGACATATTACCTATCAGACTTATGGATAAGAGAAAAGTTTATGAATAAACAAGAGATAGAGAACACTGTGAGATATAAAGTTGATCGTTTTGATTACAATCGAATTTTTTTCCTATAAATAGAACCAGTGTAGTCAAGATTAGAAGGAAAACAGGAAATTAGGGGGAGATTTTTATAGCCAATTTCTCAGATAAAGGTCTCATATCTTAAATATATCAATAACTGAGTCAAATTTACAAGAACATGAGCATTTACCCAATTGATAAATGGTCAAAGTATATGAACAAGCAATTTTTGCAAGAAGAAATCAAAGCTATCTATAGTCACATTTTTAAAAGCTCTAAATCACCATCTATTTATTTATTTGTTTGTTTGTTTATCTTTTTTCAGGGCAATGACAGTTAAGTGACTTGCCCAGGGTCCTCCTGAATCTAGGGCCTGTGCTTTATCTACTGCACCACCTAGCTGCCCCTCTAAATCATTATTGATTAGAGAAATGAAAATTAAAACACTTTGAGGTACCACCTAACACCTATCAGATTGGCTGAAGTAATAGAAGGGGAAAATGACAAATATTGGAGGTGATGTAGAAAAATTGGGACACTAATAGGCTATTGGTGGAACTGGGAACTGATCCAACCATTTTGGAGAGTGATCTGGAATTATGCCCAAAGTTATAAAGCTGTGTATACCCTCTGATCCAGCAGTAGCACTGTTAAGTCTGTTTCCCAACATGATCAGGGAAAAAGGAGAAGAACCTGTAAGCTTTCATATTGATAGCAGCTCTCTCTGTGGTGGCAAAGAACTGGAAACTGAGGGGATGCCCATCCATTGGTAATGAGTGACCAAGTATATGACTGTGGTAGAATACCACCATGTCCTAAGAAAGGATAAGCAGGGAAAGGCTTGTGTGAAATAGTGAAGAGTGAAATGAGCAGAATGGAAAGAACAGTGTGTACAGTAAGAACAACTTTGTTCTAAGAGTCACTGGGAGTGATCAAGTTGGTCTGAGCAATACGAACACTCAAAGAGACAACTAAGAACACAAAATACATAAGCTTTTAAATTAAAAATGTTAAAATGACACTATTCAAAGAGAAATGTGGTTGGTCCCCTTTGGGGACAGGGAGGGAAGAGAAGAACTAGCTTGTGGAAAGACTGCTGAGGAAATAGCTCTGTGAGGCAGTGATCAATTGGCTTCTGTCACCAGGAAAAGGAGGACAGAGGGAGGCACTAGCTCCATTTGCCAGCCTCTACCTGTCATGGTCCTAGATGATTCCTGGGATGTCTTATGGTGCTGGCACCAGACTCGATTGAGAGAATCCATCACCAAGCTCAGAAGCTCAGAGCCCTCCAGCAGAAATTGGTCACTTTGTCCCAAACATCATGGAGCAGAGCAGATAGGCACTGGTACAAAGGGGATGAACAAAGGGAAAAGCTCTCTAGCGGTATGAGCATGACCTCAGCATGATGGCTGACTGTGGCCAGTCAACCCTCCACAGCTGTTGGAACTCAGCCTCTACCATGTCCCAGTGATGTGGCAGGACCTTGTGTGCTAAGGACCCCGGCAGGCAGGCCACTGTCCCTGGACTCTGTGGTCAACCCTGTACCCAAGAGTCTCCAAGCCAAGGTGGGCTTTGCCCCCCAAACTTTGGTTGCTGTGGAGGGACAGAAGGAACCCTGAGTAGGAGAGCTGTCTGGCTATTGGTAGGTAGAAATAAGGTTAGAGTAATTTAATGTGGGAGAAAAGGAGCAAAGACCAGGGGAGGGGAAGGTCTTGAATCTAGGCACAGGAACATCTATCGAGGCACCTACTGTTTGTTGAGGATGCAAAGACACAAGGAAACAGTGACTGCAGTTTGTCAAAGCAAGACCACTGAAGCTGGAGACCAGATCAAATGTCAGTGATCAATGTTTGACAAAATAAATAAAATACAACACAGAGGATGTTAATGTCTTGCCTCTCTCGATTTAGAGTCAACTAAACTTCTTTCGTCTTCTCCTGTTCATCCAGGTCTCCTCAATCCTGTACAGGCACAGTTTAAAAAAATAAAAAGACAGGGCAGCTGGGTGGTGCAGTGGATGGAGCACTGGCCCTGTATTCAGAAGGACCTGAGTTCAGATCCAGCCTCAGACACTTGACACTGCCTAGCTGTGTGACCCTGGCAAGTCACTTAACCCTCATTGCCCACCAAAAAAAAAAAGCCAAAGAGCAACATTTATTAAACACATGTCATATGCAAGGCAAAAGTCAGTCCTTTTTTTGGCTCTACAAAACTAAATCTTGTGAGGGTAGGGCCTCTTCTGTTGTTCCAAGATGCCAAGATCCTCATGGATCTCTGCCTCATCCCTCCTGACTCTGTCTTCTGAAGACTGGATAGACCACCTTCTGCACCCCTGTCCAGGAAGCTGGCAGGATGGATGAGCAGGTCCTGGGGGAGGGGACACACAAAGTCCTGCAGCCTCACAGGCCCCTTCACCAGCTTTACCTGGCTTCATCTCCACTCTTCGGATAATATTGTTTCACCAAATCGGGCTAAGCCACATTTCTTCATCTCCTCAAGGCAGACTTTGCCCAAATCAAGCGGTGATATGTCTATGACATTCCCCAAAGCCGCCTTCTCACAGCCACATCAAAGGAGAGGCTCCTGTGGTGTGATTTTCTCTTAATAACCCTGTCCAGGCTCCTGCCGATTACTGCCTTCTGCTCTAAATGCCCACAAACCCTGCATTTGATTGTGCATCATAGAATTTTACCAGATATGGAAACAAACCCAAGTGGTTATATTTTATGTAACCCCCATCTCTCCCAGATAATCTCGAGGACATAGATCCAAACCGGAATTCATTCTCTCGCCCCACCCCCAACCCTAAGCCTCCTCTCTTCCCAATTTTCCCATGACTGGGAAGGACACTTCCCCCTCTCCCCACTAACTTAGTGTCTCTCTCTCCCCTCCCCATGTCCCACCCCCTCTCCAATCCCTGGAAGTCCTGGATCTTAAATACTCTGCCCTCTGACATTGCCACCACCTGGACACAAACCTTCAGCACCTCACACCTAGACTATTGCAGTAACTGTGGTTGGTCTCTGCCTCGATGCCCTTCCTCTCCAGGCCACCCTCCTGTCCAGTGGATCTTCTAGAGTGCAAGTCGTCCATGTCCTCCCCACCCAACTCAGTAAGTTCCGGGGTTCCAGATTCCCTCCAGAGATCAAATACAGACCCTCTGTTTGGCTTTTTAGTCCTCACAACGTGGTCCTCTCTGGGTTTCTTATACCTCCCCCCCCCCCACCCCACCCCCGCCAGTGACATTGGCCTCCTTACTGCTCCTTAACTAGACCCTCCATCTCCCGAGTCCCTGCATTGTCTCTGCTCTGGAACGTTCTCCCTCCCCATTCCCTCCTCCTGAAAAGCCTCCCTGGCTTGTTCTAGTCCCACTAACATCCCACTTTCTAAGAAACCTTTCCCTTCATTCCGATGATTACCTCCAATTTACCTGTCTCCGACTTGTTTGTACAGGAGTGTTTGCAAATTGTCTTCCTCAGACTGAGCATCTGGAGAGCATTAGACAGCGCTCCCAGTCCCTTGTCTTTCCATGTTGTCGTTGTGTTGTTGTTCAGTCGTTTCTTGTCTGGCTCTCCGAGACCCCTTTGGGGGCTTTCTTGCAGAGATGCTGGAGTTGGTTTGCCATTTCCTTCTCCAGCTCTCCTCTATAAGAGGAGGAAACTGAGGTAAACAGGGTGAAGTGAGTTGCCCAGGGTCACACAGCTAGTGAGGCCAGATTTGAACTCAGAAAGAGTGCCAGGCTTGGCACTCTATACACTGAGCACCTTAAGAACCTGTAACTCAAGCCCTGCTTATATGGCCAAGGACAGTGACAGTGACATCAGTCCTAAGTGTGACACTTTTCTGGGGGGCCATAAGGGAATGAGCCATCCTGCTCTGTTGGTTGCTGAAGCCCAAAGTAGGTTTCTGCTCCATACAAACACCAGCATCATTCCAGGGACTATGAATAGAGTCTTCAGTGGTAGACTCCTGGCAGATAGGCAAGGCTTTAGCAAAAAGGAATGGAATGGAAGATGAGACCCAGTGAGTGCAGAAGACAGAGTCCCTTTACTTTCCAGCTGAAAACAAGACTTCACAGTCTAGCAGTGCAATCAGCTGTTTTCTTCATTAAAATCATCTTCCGTTTTATTCAATATCTTTATAGAATCAACAGCAGCTGTGGGCAAGAAGTCTGATGCCCGGGTCCAAATGAAGAACAGGAAGTTGAGGGCACTGGTGATCATCCGAATAGGTGGTGACCAGCAGGGACCAGACACAAACCCCCTGGGTCTCAGTGGGGTGAGAAAGCAGGTTGTGGGATCTCAGACTATTTCCATTTTTAGCAGTCACTAACAGGTTAGCGTGGTAGATAGGGGAGAGATTGTTTGCCAGGCTGCCTCAGAGGGATGAAAAATTCCTCTTGGTCAGCCCATGAATCTGGGCTTTTCTGAAGGGCTTTTTTCCCCCTTAGCTACTCCCTCCAGCAATGAGAGAATCAGACTTCTGTTTTCCACAAATGACTCCCATTTTGGGTACTTGTTATCCTCACAGCAGCTTTCAGACAAGTACAATTTTCTTCATTTCACAAATGGATAATTTGAGTCAGGTGGAGGCTGCCATTTTGCTAAGATCTCTCATGGCCAATGATGGAACTGAGCGTTATAGGAATATGGTGTTTTACTGGACTGGATGGGGACTCTGAATTCCCCATATGTGTCTGCAGATGGGAAAAAGAAAGTGCTCACTTAACTGATACTCATTCTTTGGGCTTCTTGAGTGTCTGGTTCCGTACAGCAGGATGGCTGAATGAGGTGACTCCTCAAGGTTAACATCCTGGGACTCAGGGATGGCCCAGTGAGATGCCCTGTCAGGCTGTTTTAAGGCAAGAAACAGGAGGGAAAGAGCTGTATTCTGCTGGGGAAATCATCCTTTCATGGATCCCAAGGGTTGTGGGTGAAAGATGGAATGACCGAGGAAATCAAGGTTTGAGCTTCCAAGCATTTCAGTTCATTGATCAATGCATGGCGATTGCCCAACACATTGGGACCAGTGGCCTTCCTCTCCCACAGGAACAAGGACTTAAGTGATGATCAGCCTGGGGCCAGTTTTCAGATAAGACTGGGGGAGGGCTGCCTGTCCCCCTTGGGTGGATCTTCGGATCTCGCCCTGTTTCTGGTCAGCACAACCAGGCCCTTACTGAGGGTCCCTAAGCAGCAGGCAGAGGGGGCCCGGCTTCTAGCCTCCCGGGGCTCAGTTCAAACAGCGCAATAAAGGTTTCTCCCAGTCCCCAGAACTGAGTGACGTTTTCTTACAAGGCAGACATTGGACTAGACCCATAATGAACCTGAAGAGAACCGAACTGGCTCCAGAACTGAGTCAACAGAGGGCCCACAGGGCTCACTCAGTTCCCACCGTCACTTGTTGCTCCAATCCCGCCCATTCCCCCAAGTCCCCCTAACACAAAAGACTGTCTTCTCAGTAACAGCAACCTCCCTGAAGCTGCCCTGTAGCCACAACCCAGGAACTCCAAGATCACACAGGTCGACTGCCTTGCTTTACCAACAAGGACTTGCAGTGAAGTTGTAGAAGAGATGCTAAAAAGGGAAATGACCACAGAAGGGCAGGGCAGGGCAGGGCAGGTTGCGGGTGTGAAGGACAGCCCAGTGAATCATGAGGGCTGGAAGGGAGAACAAGAAACAGAGGATGCCCTTCGGACGGTGGGGGGCGTGGGGGACCCTGCCTATGTGGGGGCACCTGCAGGAGGGGCTTGTCCTGAGACGGAGGAAGCAGCTCCAAGAAGACAAGGCAACGCTGACCTGGAGGATCCAAGCAGATCTGTGGGGCCCCTCCATGTACCCCACAGTCCATCCATTGTAACACATTACCTGCTGCATCTGTCACAGGCTTGACTTGAGACTTGAGTAATGGGAATGAATGGCTCTTGTTTAGCTCACAGGAGCTCATTTGATTCCACTCGAAATATTTTTTCTCACAATTATCATCCTAAGTTTTATCCTGCTTCCTCTCCGCCTTCAACAACAATAACCACCACTACCACCATTTTCTTTTCTTTTCTTTCTTTTTCTTTCTTTCTCTCTTTCTTTCGTGAGGCAGTTGGGCTTAAGTGACTTGCCCAGGGTCACACAGCTAGTAAGTGTTAAGTGTTCTGATGCTGGATTTGAACTCAGATACTCCTGACTCCAGGGCCGGTGCTCTATCTACTGCGCCACCTAGCTGTCCCAACTACCACCATTTTCATAGCACTTTAAAGTTTGCCATGTGCTTTATCTCACTTGGTCTTCCCATATCCCTGGGAGGTAGGGGGGCTGATTATCCTCATTTTCAGATGAAGAATCACGGCAAACAAGGTTAAATGACTCTCCAGGGTCACACCTAGGTCTTCCTGACTCCCCCAGCTCCCGTCGTGCTCTGAGCACTTCGTGGCGCCCCAGCGGCCTTTGCCTCTCAAAGTGTGCTCTCCATTTCTTGGGATAGTCTCCCTCCATTTTTCTTGGTGAGTGGGTGGTCACATCCCCTGGCCCAGTTAGTCCAGCTCCTCAGCTGCCTGTCAGATACATTCTCCCCAAAGGTAACCCACCAGGCCCTTCTGAAGGATTCTTGTTACTGTTGGTGACAAAGGGAAAGTTTTAGGAATTTCTGATCAATCGAGGGAAGTGACAGAGACATTCCTTACTCCTCAAGAAAATATCTGGATTTTGGCTTTCAGCAGCAAGCCCTTCCTTCCCAAGTCGGTTCACCTCTGGGACCCAGCTGAGAATCTCACAATGCTCAAAGCCGCCTCTCCTGCCCCAGGATCCCTCCACCTCCCACTGCTTTTCAGAAGTCTTGAACTGGGGGGTCTAGTGGACATCTCCAACTGACCACGCCTAAAGCAGGATTCCTTCTCTTCCCCCTAACCTTCCCCTTCCACCTTTCCTGTTACTGTGGAAGGCAATGCCCTCCTCCTAGTCCTTCAGGTGGGCTACCCTATGCCACCGAGCTGCCCATTGAATATAGTAGGCACTTAGTAAATGTTTATTGACTGACTATTGAGTTTTTCCCCTATTGGTGATCGGTATTGCTCGATAACTCCATGAAGGGGTGGAGGCTCTCCCCTTTTCCCACCACCCCTTCCTTCCCCAGCTCTGAATCCCATGTCTTAACTAACCTCCCTTGACCCCTCCCCCTGGAGTTCCTTGGAGACACTGGCTCTATTGAGAAGAAAGGATCGCCACAATCAGCCACCTGATCCCTGCCTCCCTCCTTCCCTCCTCCTGGCATTTCCATCAGAAAGTGACCCCGTGGGAAAGGCCAGGCAGGGCGCGGCTCCTGAGCTTCCCCAATCTCCAAGCTTCTCACTCTTGGTTCCTGAAGAACTGGGGCTTCCCTCCGTCACACAACAAACATGGGCAAGGTCTCCGGGACTCTGGGTCTCCTCCGAGCTCCTTCTCTCCAGCAGTACCTCTGGCTGGTTTTTATTCCCTTTGATTTTCCGCATCCGGTCATATGAAAGGAGAGGGAGTGCATGTGATGACCAATTATGCCTCTGAAAGCCGGCTTCCCTGGCCCTCAGAACAACTTCAAATACCGGCTCTCCCTACGCTTTCAAACGATCAGACTTAATTTGGTCACTTGTGAAAGAGGAAGGCTTCTCTGACCCAGGGAGATTCCGGCGAAAGCCTCCCCTCTCCGTGGTCATGATCAGAGACTGCCCGTGCATCCTCAGTGCTCATTAGCCTAGTTTTACCGTGAGGCTGCAGAGCTCGCATCTGGGTGGGAGAACCCTGAGAAATGGCCAGGATGCTTCTGCCAGACTGCAGTAGTCTGTCGGCCACTTCCTGAGTCAACGTGTTGCAGATGACCGAGCTCAGATACAGTGAAAGGCTGCCGGGCCGGCAGTCAGGATGGAACCTGAACACTGCGGGATCATGGATCCATCAGGCACTCCTCCAAGTCTCACCTGCACACTTCTGGCCAGACTAATGATTCAATCTAGCCACAGCCGCCATCAGGGACGCCACTGCCGGGTGAGGGGTTCCCTGGAAGGACCTGTCCGTCATGTTCCTGAGGCCTCTGCAGTGTAGCCCAAGGAGGCTGGGGGGGCGGGAAGGGCAGTGAGCCGGCCTGAGGAGCAGGACATCCTCTTCAAAAAGCACAAGAAAGACCTGGAGACTTGCCAGGAACCATTGTCCAGCCTCCTAGTCATGGCATAAAGGAGCCGAATGCCCCTGGACTTGTCCGAGAAGGCTGAGCCAGACCCTGCCTGCTACATCTACCAAGTGGCCGTGTGGCTTTAACCTCTGTGCCTCGTTTCCCTTTTCTGTAAAAAAGGGTCCTCTTAAAGCTCCCCCTCCAGGGCGGTTGTGAACATCAAATGAAATGTTTGAAAAATGCTTTGCAAACCTTCAAGTGCTTTGTACAAGTCACTGATCATAATAATTGTGATAATTATTGGTCAAACGATGGGGTTAGAGTAGATGAGACCCAAGACCTCTTCTAATGATAGCATTAGGACCACACGACCTAAAGGAAACCCAGTCTCTTAGTTCTGCCTCTTCTTTTGTTTTGTTTAGTGAGGCAATTGGGGTTAAGTGACTTGCCCAAGGTCCACACAGCTAGTAAGTGTTAAGTGTCTGAGGCTGGATTTGAACTCAGGTACTCCTGAATCCAGGGCTGGTGCTTTATCCACTGCGCCACCTAGCCATGCCCTTCTGCCTCTTCTTTTATAGATGAGGAAAGGGGAGCTCAGAGAAGGGAGACTGGCCAATGGCCATATACGTAGAAAGTTGCAGTGTCAGGATTTGAACTCAGACCCTCTGACTCATGCTAACTCCACAACATCATGCCAACCATTTTTCACTCTCACTTTCCAATGTGTCTTGGATGGACAGTGAAGGCCTTCCACTGAGTGGCCCATTTCAGACACCACATCTGTTGGAGTCTCACTGAAATACTCCCCCCAAATGGGAACTGCCACTCTCATCAGGGAGTGTTAGGCCCCCTTCTAGAGGCCCAGACTATGCCCACATATCCTCAAAACACGGCTTAGCTCATACAGCTCGGCCTCACGAGGTAGGAGTTCAAGCATCAGCCTGAAATTCCTGGAGAATCCCATTTCAAAGGTGGGATCAGTAACAAGGATAGACAGAGAACAGGCTGAGCGTGGCTGGGCCGGGCCTGCCCACCCAGACGTCTTGGGCTCTCTAGATCATCACTTTGGGTCAGTGTGAGAGATCACGTGGGAGAGATGCACTACCTGGCCCCTCCCCCCATGCCTGGGAAGCAGCTGCTCCTGTCACTGGAGAGTTTTGAGCAGAGGTCAGGTGACCAGATTTCAAAGCCCACAGAGCAGGCCGAGTCTCCCCAGGCACCCCTGTTACATCTAATTGAAACAGACTGACTGATTCCTGGGATGTGTTTGCACCTATTTAAGGTGGTTACAGGTTAATTGTCTCAAAAGAGGAATTCTTAGGAGATAAAAAATCCGGGTGTAACATCTTGTTAGTTACTTTAAGTGGGGGTGGGGCGATCGGGTGAGTCAATTAGTGCCCCCCACCCCCAAGAAGGACAACTTTCCCAACACTCAGAGCTGTCCAAGAGTACAATGTGCCGCTGCATTCATGTAGGTCTTTAACAGATCCTCCATTGGCACCGGCTGGGGAGGCTGTAAAGGTGATCCCTGCTCGGGTTGGGCCTCGGATGCCAGCTCCACAAGCCTGTGACTCAGAGGTTTCTGAGTGGCTCTGAAGGCAGCTCTCCATGCTGCCCTGTTAGTGCCGCCCCAAGCTGGCTCCATGTCAACACACTGAGAGTCACCCCAGCACTCTCCAGTCTCATCCAAAGATGTTGGTCAGAGCTCCCATGGTCAGCCACTGCCACGTGGGTCCTCCGGACCCAGCCAAGCCCATTTACCCCAAATCACTCAGTGACCTACACAAGTTTGCCAAGCTCTCATTTCCTCCCTGCAAACTCTTTTCATGCTAATAGGTCACAGGACTCCAGAAAGAAACTCAGTACACGGGGCATCTGTCGTAGTGATACGGCCTGTGCAAAAGCCCTTCAGGGGAACCCCCTTGTCCTTTCCCGACTGCGGTCTCTGATTCTGCTGGGGCCTCCTCCCACCACCTCCCTTGAGTTGCTTTTCCTGGGACTGTGATGAATGGGCACGAGCGTCCACATTCTGCCAGTCGGTAATGGCTGCAGTTTTGAGGTGACTGGCTAGGACTCCAGCTCACAGTCATAGCAATGGGGAGCAAGTGAGATGAAAGGCCCACAGGGCTGACCAGCCTCAGACCGGAAGGCACCCCTCCCCCATGCTAGCTTGTTGCCCAAAGACAGGCAATGTTTCCATTTTCACTTTCCTGAAAATAGTGTCACCCCTTGCAGAGTCCAGAGCCTCTCCAGAAAGACCAGACGTGTTACATGAAAGCGAGGTATTATCTTCCTCATGTTCTCGCTGTTTTGGCTTGTGAGCTTAGAGTAATTTGTGGGTTAGAGCAGCTAATGTGTCTGAGGGCTGCCTTCCACTCAAATGGAGCGGGCTCACTTCAGCACAGCAAATGTGTCTGTGGCTGGCTTGCCAGGGGCCCAGGAAGCAAGGGGCAGCTGCGTGACCATCTGGGTGGACTTCTCAAAGGGCAAGAGCTCTGTTCATGGCTGTAAGCCTTGTCACCTGTCTCCTGAATGACCTCGCAATGAGGCCCCGGGCCGGGAAGAGCCATTCCTGTGAAAGTCCAAGTGGGTCGTGCTGGCAGAGTACCCGGGGTTTAACCATGCCCGCAGGGCTCCTCCTGTTCCAAATACCAATGCCATCTGCACCATGGCCTGGGCCGCCCTGAGGCCTTACTCCTAGACCAGTCAAATGCCAGGCGGGGGCTCAGCATGGATCTCTCCTCAATGCTTACCTGTCCACAGATATCTATCCTGGCCTTCATTCAAGAACAAACCTTTACCAGCCTCCTCATTTCGCCCCCATCCCCCATCCTCTCTGCAGCTGGACAAGAACCTCCTCCTTGGTCTCCTCTAATGGTTCCTCCTAAAAGTGACCAGAGGGACAGCCAACAAGTTCAAGGGCATGACATCCTCAGACCAGCATGGGTGGGTCCTAAAGGGTGAAGGGAGGAAGTACAAGAAAACTGGGAAGGGTCTAAATTGTGAAAAGCTCTGAAGGCCAAATGAAGCATTTTGTATTTGATCCCAGAGCAATAGGGAGCCACTGAGGTTTATTGAGTAGGGGGTGACATGGTCAGACCTGCACTTTAGGAAATCACTGGCAACTGAATGGAAGATGGACTGGAGTGGGAGAGACCTGAGGCAGGCAGCGCCCCCCCGGCTTTTCCAGTAATCTAGGCATGAGTTAAGGAGGGTCTGCCCCAGGGTGGGAGCTGGGTCTGAGGTAAGAAAGGGGCATATACAAGAGACATGGGGGGAAATGAGATTTAGCAACAAGTTGGCTAAGTAGAATGAGTACAAGAGGGGAGAGCAAGATGATACTAAGGATGGCGAAAGTCTCAGAGGTAACAGCTTGGAGGTTTGGGAGGCAAGGAGGGTCGGAAGAAAGATAAGGGATTCTGCTTTAGATGCATTGAGTGTGTGATGTTTGCTGGACAGTGAGTTCAAGCAGTTGGTGACTGGAGATCAGGAGAGAGGTCAGGGTTGGGTGAATAGATCTGAGAATCATCTGTATGGAGATAGCAAGTGAACTCCTGGGAGCTGACCAGATCATGGAGGGAGAGAATATGGGAGAAGAGAGAAGAGGAGCCAAGAGAGAGCCTTGGGAAGCCCTCGTGGTGTGTGGGCATGCCCTGGATGAAGGGGAGACTGAGAGGGGGTCCTTCAGGGAGGAGGAGAACCAAGAGAGAGCAGCCGCAAGCACTAGAGGAGAGAGCGTCAAGGAGGAGAAGGAAGGGGAGGATGGGGAAGAGTAAGTGGCCAGCAGCATCAGAGACGCACAATGCTAAGGAAAGGCTGCTCACATCCCTTCTCATTCCGTCCCCAAGCCCAGAAACAAAAGGCAGGCACTGTTCTGGGCTGGCAGCCATTGCCTCACTAGTAGTAGAGGGCAGGCACGTGGCACAGCAGGCATCACTGTCTGAATCATGGAAAAGATGGGTGTGATTTGGCTTGAGGAAGAGGAAAAAGAGGGAGATGGGGAAGAAGTGGGAGGAGGGGGAGGAGGAGCATGTGTGAGCAAAGGCAGGAAGATAGAAGCCAGTGAGGACACCAGTTGGCTTCAAAGGTAGAGAGCTTCCAGCTGTAGTCACACATTCAGATGCCCCTCCTTGGTCTCTTGGGACATCCTGCAGATCATTCCCAGCATGGAATCAACATCTTCCTCCCTCCCCCTCTTCTCCCACTTCGCCAAAGTCCCTGTGATCCTAGGTCCCAGAATCCTAGGAAATAATGCCTGGGGTGGGAATAAGGAAAGCAAGGGGAGAACCAAAGTCACCCCTGGGGTACTAAGGATGTGAACAGTGGGCACATCAGGATGGGCACATTTTCTAACTCGCTTTGCCAGCTTTGCCTGCAGGAAGAGATGGCCTTTAATCTCCCCATGGCCCTCAGGATGGACATTCACTGAGGACTCACTACAGTCACTATATGGAAAGGCAGAGCAGTGGTTAGAGCCCCAAACAGGTCCCTAATTGGCTTCTGGGCTTGCCGAGAAAAGAAGCCTCCCCCTGCCCAGGTGCCTGGTAGCACCCACACAGCAGGGAGGTGTGCTTTCACACACCTATTGTGCTCTATGGCCCTCACATAGCTTAAGCAGAGACCTCAGAAGATTATTTTTGGGGGGGGGCAGGCAATGAGGGTTAAGTGACTTGCCCAGGGTAACACAGCTAGTAAGTGTCAAGTGTCTGCGGCTGGATTTGAACTCAGGTCCTCCTGAATCCAGGGTCAGTGCTTTATCCACTGCACCACCTAGCTGCCCCCGGAAGATAGTTTTAACAGAGCCACCCCTAAGCAAGGCTGGGATCAGTGGCCACACCGGAATTTCTGACACATGAAAACACTCTGCCTCCCTTTTCAAATGACTCAGGCAGCCAGAAAGGGGCAGGTGGGCAAAATAAAAGTGGGACAGAAGCCTGGCAGGAGCAACCGGGGATCCCCTGCCCCCACAGAAGCACCAAAATTTTTAGAGATGCTTCAGCAGGAGGTCAGTTTTTTATCATTTTATTTTATTATTATTTTATGTTATTATTTTCCAGTTGCATGTAAAGATAGTTTTCGACATTTGTTTTTATAAGCTTTCTAGTTCCAAATTTTTCTCCTTCCCTCCCCTCCCTCCCCCCCCCCCCAAGACAGAAAGCAATCTGATTTAGGTTATATATGCACAATCACCTTAAACATGTTTCTGCATTAGTCATGTTGTGAAATAAGAATCAGAACAAAAGGGAAAAACCTCAAAAAAGAAAAACAAAAGTAGAAACAATATGGTTCAATCTGCATTCAGAATCCACAGTTCTTTTTCTCTGGATGTGGAGAACATTTTCCATCATGAGTTCTTTGGAATTGTCTTGGATTATTGCACCGCTGAGAAGAGCCAAGTCTATCACAGCTGATCATCATGCAATGCTGCTGTTGCTGTGTACAACGTTCTTCTGGTTCTGCTCACTTCACTCAGCAGCAGTGCACTTAAGTCTTTCCAGGTTTTTCTGAAATCTGCTTGCTCATCATTTCTTACAGTACAATAGTATTCCATTACATTCATATACCACAACTTGTTCAGCCATTCCCTGATGGATGGGCATTCCCTCAATTACCTATTCTTTGCTACCACAAAGAGAGCTGCTATAAATATTTTTGTACAAGTGGGTCCAAAATTTTCCCTTTTCCATGATCTCTTTGAGACACAGACCTAGTAGTGGTATTACTGGGTCAAAGTTATGCACAGTCCCATAGACCTTTGAACATAGTTCCAAATTGCTCTCCAGAATGTTTGGATCATTTCACAACTCCACCAACAATGCATTAGTGTTCCATTTGTTCCACAGCTTCTCCAGCATTGATTATTTGCCTTTTTTGTCATATTAGCCAATCTGATAAGTATGAGGTGATACCTCAGAGTTGTTTTTATTTGCATTTCTCTAATCAATAGCGGTTTAGAGCATTTTTTCTTTTGGCAATAGTTTTGATTTCTTCATCTGAAAATTGCCTGTTCATATCCTTTGACCATTTCTCAATTGGGGAATGACTTGGATTCTTATAAATTTGATTTCATTTCTGATATATTTTAGAAATGAGGCCTTTATCAGAAACACTGTCTGTAAAAATTGTTTCCCAGCGTTCTGCTTCCCTTCTAATTTTGGCTGCATTGCTTCTGTTTGTACAAACCCTTTTTAATTTAATGTAATCAAAATCATCCATTTTGCATTTCATAATATTCTCTATCTCTTCTTTGGTCATAAATTTTAACTTTGTTTTTTTAAAGGCATCTACAGACTCTGGGAAGAAAGGGCAGGTCACTGAAAATGACCAATCAGGACAAAATTAATGAATGCAAAGATTTACACTTACATCCAAAACATTAGCTTCCCAGGAACAAGATGGAAGAGGGTGTAGTTGGACCACTCAGCTGATCTGAGAAAAACAACAAGAAGTGGAGGGTGATTTTGTAGAGTGGGTGGGGGTGGGGGTGGATAGGCCAGAGAAAGTCCAGAGGAAACAGACCTTGGTAGTAAAGAGAAGGGCTCCAGACACAGGAGCCGCCTTCAAGTATTGGGGACAGGGAGATCCACCTTTTCTTCTGGCTCCCAGACAGTAGTAGCTTCAGAAGCAATGGGTACAAGCCACCAAGAGGCAGATTTGGGCGAGATAGAAGGAAAAATTCCCCAACCAGGAGAACGGTGCAGAAGGGGCATGGGCACCCCAGGAGGTCCTGGGTTCTCCCTCCCTAGAGGTCTTTCAAAACAAAACAAAACATTTTTATTTAGTTTTAAGTTTCCAGTTCTCCCCCTCCTTCCCTCCCTGAGGCGGTGAGCAATCAGATATGGGCTATACGTGTGCAATCATGTAGAACATTACCGTATTTCACTAGAGGTCTTAAGCAAAGCCTGGATGAGCCCTTGTCTGTCAGGGATGTTGTTGGTGTTTCCTCTCATACAGTTGGTCAAGAGAGTATTTGAAATCCCCTCTGACTCAAATTCTTCAGCTCAGGAAAGTGTGATGGAACTTGACCAAGCAGCTGGGCTGAACCCAGGACCCATTGCCCCAACTCTCAGGAGAGCTCACCCCACTGTGCTGCTGACTGGCCCAAGTGTCTTTGTTACTGGTGGGCAGAGGCTTGACATGACACTTCAGTGATGGCCTTTCTCTCTTTCTCTCTCTCTCTCTTTTTGGCGGGGCAATGAGGGTTAAGGGACTTGCTCAGGGTCACACAGCTAGTAAGTGTCAAGTGTCTGAGGCCGGATTTTAACTCAGGTCCTCCTGAATCCAGGGCCAGTGCTTTATCCACTGAGCCACCTAGCTGCCCCCTATGGCCCTCTCTTAATGAGGGGCAGGGGATCTGAATCTCATTGTGTCTCCTCCTGTGGACACTTGCTGTGGTGCCATCCCACTAATTGCCATTTCCTGTTAGAAATGGGGATAAAGCTCTTTACTTGGCTCAAGGGGGCTGAGTTAGACAAACGAATAGAAACGATCCCTGAAGTGTTCTTGCAGCACCACGCTCCTTCGTGGGGAGTCATCATGCACTTTTTAATTTTTTATTCTTGCAGGGCAATGAGGGCTAAGTGACTTGCCCAGGGTCACACAGTAGTGTCAAGTGTCAGAGGCTGGATTTGAACTCAGGTCCTCCTGAATTTAGGGCCGGAACTTTATCCACTACGTCACCTAGCTGCCCTCATCATGCTCTTTTAATGAAGCCGGGCAGCAGCAGCAGCAGGAGGAGGAGCACTGGGCTTGAAGCCGGGTCTGGCCTGCATCTTAGCGGTGCCACTTATTATCTGTGGCCAGTGGATGTCAATAGTCAATCAAGCTGCCTAAGCACCTTCTGTGTGCTGGACACTGCTAAGCACAGGGGGTACAAATAGGAGCAAAGCCCATCTCTGCCCTCGGGAGTGACACGCACAAGAGGAAGCTGGAAGGGAAGGAGGGAGGAATGCCAGAGCCCCAGTTTCCGCACAGGAAAGAGCAGGTTATTTTACCTTTTCTTTAAAGCAGACCTGTGGCAGAGAGGAAATTCCCAATGAGGAAACGCCTACCAGTACAACTCAAGAGACTTAGAGAGTTTCCTCTGACACTAAGGGGTCAAGGGATTTGCCCAGGACCACACAGCTAGTGTATGTCAGAGGGAGGATTTGCACCCAGGTCTTCTTGGTTTTGAGGCTAGCTCTCACTAGGCCAAATCAGGGTGATTTTAGGCAGAATCAAGAGCAGCAGAGCTTCTAGGATGAAGGAGGTGACCATCCTTCTGTCTGTTAGACATACCATCTGCGGACTCTTGAGTGCCCCTGCTTAGGATGGATATTGGAGCTCTAGAGGATCCAGGGGAAGGGCCTGGAGTCCAGGCCACATTCAAGTCCCTTGAAGGAATTGGGAATTTTCAGCCTGGAGAAGACTCCGTGGGACCTGTCAGCTGTCATGGGGAAGAGGGATCAGGCTGATTCTGTCTGGCCTATGAGGCCGGAACCTCAGCAATGGGCTTAAGTCAGAAAAAGGAAAATTCAGACATCATGTCAGGAAAACCATCCCGACCTTGGGAGCTGCCTGGGTGTGCTGGGGCGACCCTTAGAGGCGATGGCCTCCCCCTCCCCCCTTGGAGGTCTCCAAGCAGAGCTGGAGGATTACTTATTGGGTGTGGCAGGGGGGTGTCCTTTCCAAGTAGGAGTTAAGAGCAGATGCCCCCAAGATCCCCAGCAGCCCTAAGGCTCTGGTGCTGTGGTTCAGGGATCTAGCCCACGGTCTGTGCCAGGAAGGATGGATGTGATTCGATTGCAGCAAACTGGCCAGGAGGGAGGCCCCGGGGCCTTCGGTTGAGAAAGAAGAGTCCTGAGGACTTCTCCCTCGTTTTCTGAGCCCTGCTTTTGTGCACTAGTCCGGTAGAGGGGTAGGCCTGACAAACGTGACGCCGGCGTGAGCTGCCCAGCTCCCTTTCCTCGGGAGGCTGCAGAAGCAGGAGTGGGAGGAAATGGATGGTGGCTCTGGGCAGATCTCCAGGACCTGAAGACTTTGCAGATGCAGCCATTTCGGGTCCCACTCAAGGGGCAAGGACCCTAAGGCAGGATTGGCAAAGAACTCGAGCTGCCATCAGCAGCCCAAAGGAAGCAGCTCCTGGCCCAAGTGGAAGGACAACCCAGACCTGAGCCCATCCTTGATGCTGGCAGTCCTGTAGACTCTGGGGAAACAACTGGCTCTCTGGCTCCCCCACGTTCTTTCTCCAGGGAGAGATGGAGGGCCTTCCCCAGTTGTTCCTGAGGTCTGTAGGGCAGGGGGAGATGGGAGGCGATGTTTGGTTGTCTAGGGGCTCTTGAAGAGAAGTCCCTTTTTAGCCTCTCTGGTCCTATGTTCCTTTCCTTGCTAACTTGGTCCTTTCAAGGAAACTGGATGCATAAGATAAGAGTTAGAAACCAAACTAAGCCAGATGTTACCAGATGTAGCCAATGAAATAGTGGATGTACTCCGCAACCCTGAAAGTCTATATAAATGTTCATTTATCATATCAATACGAGCCTCAGCATCATCTTCATCAACAGGATGAGGACTCAAGGCAGAGAGATTTTTTAGAGACTCCCTCAGATGGAACCTAGTCCATCCATCTGAGAATGGGGTAAAAGGCTGTAGCAAAAATATTGGAAACATATGGTTGGGGGAAAGTGTCACAGGGCCTGGCATTGGACCACAGAGCTCCTCTGGTCTAATCCTGTTGTTTCACAGAGGAGGAGTCCTATAGAGGTGAAATGACTGTCCTGGAGTCAGACAGGTACTAGGTAGGATGAGCGTGGAATCACGCTTAGGCCTTCTGACCCTAAGTCCAGGCCTCTTTCCAGGACCCTGAGCTGGTGGGCTAGCCATGGGTAAAGAACGGTGGACAACCAATAGATACAGGTTAACTGGGACATGGGTACTCGGAAGATACTGAAAGAAAAAGAAGATAGCTTCTAAACATTGGGTACATTCCCAATGGTGGTGGGTAGGGCATGGATGGGGAGGAGCCAGGTCACCCACAGGATGAGAAGACAGGGTGGTGTCAGAGTCTCAGTAGAGGGACTCCCCATCTTGTTGGAGTCAAGAGTCTACCCAAGTGTCTCTGCAGGGTTGGGGCTGGAAGTGTCATGAAGAGTCTATATGGTCTAGTTGTTATGGATACTATCACTTGGTTGGTTATAGCCACGTCTAGGAGGCTCAGTCCCTGAGGATTCATTCCCAAGATTTAAAACCATAAAATGCTGGAAACAGAAGGGACCTGGCAGTCATACAGTTGCCTCAGCTTATCCAGAGAGTCTGGGGAAACAGTGCACTCTGGGGCATGGTGCCAACCTCCCTGGTCCCTAAACTTTACTGATGCTGTCACTGTCATTCTGAAAATGACAAGCTTCTCCATGGACAGGTGGCTTTAACTGGTAGGGCTCCTGATTAAGATGCAAGCATGTCAGAAAGGAGCCAGCTAGAGCTGGCTGGCAATTAGTCTCTGAGACTTAAACCCCATTGCAACAAAAGCAGGATGCTCTTCAGTCTGATAATGTTCTTGCCTTCAGGAGTCTGTACACATTTTATTTTTTTCTTTTAAAGTTCTCCATTTTAATTTATAATTTAGTAAATAGTGATAGATAAAATCCACATAAACAAAAACTCTTTCAGATCCTCAATGAATTTTTAAGAGTGTAAAGGGTTTTCAATATTTTTCCTGATTTTCTTTCTTTTCATTTATTATTTATTTTAAAGATTCTTTTCTTTTTAAACTTTGAATTCCAAATTCTTTCCCTCCCTTCCTCCTCTCCCCCATCCATTGAGAAGGCAAGCAAAATTATATCAATGATACATGTGAAATCATGAAAAAATATTTCCATATCAGCCATATCACAAAAAAAAGCCAAAGAAAGAAAGAAAGAATATTATACTTCAATTTGCACTCAGAGTTCATCAGTTCTCTCTAGAGGTGGAGATATTTTTTTTTCATTATGAGTCCTTTGGAATTATCTTGGATCATTGTCTTGATCAGAGTGGCCAAATCTTTCAAAGTTGATCATCGTTGCAATATTGCTATCATTTTGTACAATGATTCCCCAATTCTTTTCGCTTCATTTTGCATAAGTTCATATAGGTCTTACCATGTTTTTTTTTTTTTTCTGAAACCACCCCCCCTTATCATATCTTATAGTACAATAGTATACCATCATAATCTTTCAACCGTTTACCAGTTGATGAGTATCCACTCAATTCTCAAATCTTTGCCACCACAAAAAAGAGCTGCTATAAATATTTTTGTACATATATGTCCTTTTCCTTTTTATTTGATCTCTTGGGCACACAGCCCTAGAGGTAGTATTGTTCTGTCAAAGGGTATGCACTATTTGATAGTCATTTGGGCAGAGATCCAATTTGCTCTCCAGAATGACTGGACTATTTCATAACCCCACCAACAGTTTGTTAATGTATATATTTTCCCTCAGCCCCACCAGTATTTGTAGTTTTTGATAGGTGTAAGGTGGTATTTCAGAGTTGTTTTGATTTGCATTTCAATAGTGATTTAGAGCATTTTTTCATATGATTATAGATAACTTTGATTTCTTCCTCTTAAAGTTGTCTGTTTATATCCTTTGACCTTTTATCAATTGAGGAATGACTCATTTTTAAATAATTGATTCAGTTCCCCATATATTTGAGAATTGAGGCTTTTATTAGAAAAACTTACCATTATTTTTTATATTATTTAATTGTCCATGCTACTTGTTAGCAAAATGTAGTTTCCCTGATTATCTCTTTTAATTAGATCTATTTTTTGCTTTTTCTTTGTCTGAGATCATGGTTACTACCCCTGCCTTTATCACTTCAGCTGAAGCATAAGACATTTTGCTCCAGCCCTTTATTTTAACTCTGTGTGTGTCTTTTTGTTTTAAGTGTGTCTCCTGTAAGCCACATATCATTGGATTCTAGTTTCTAATCCATTCCACAGCTTCTATTTTATGAGTGAGCTCATCCCATTCACATTCACAGTTATGATTACTAACTGTGTATTCTATCCATCCCATTTTCTTCTGTTTATCCTTCTCTCTCTTTTGCTTCTGACCACTGTATCCCTTAACCAATTCTCCCTTTTGCCATCCCCAACCTATCTCCTATCCCCTTCCCCTCTTATTTCCCAATTGAGTAAGATAGATTTCTATTCCCAGCTGTGTATATAAATTCTTCCCTCTTTGAACCAGTTCAAAAGTTCTTTGTACATCTTTTTCTTATGTGAGAAAATTTTCTACATTCTGCCTCTCCCTTCCTCCTTTTCCCAGTACATCCCTCTTTCTCACCCCTTCATTTTTTTGAGATAATCAAAACATAATTGGTTCACATCCATGACATCTGTCTATGTAGACTCCTTATAACTGCCTTAATAATGATAACATTCTTTTGTTTGTTTTTTAGTGAGGCAATTGGGGTTAAGTGACTTGCCCAGGGTCACACAGCTAGTAAGTGTCACCTAGTTGCCCCAGATAACATTCTTTTAAAAAGTATTTTATCATTTTCCAGTTACATATAAGGATAGTTTTCAACATTTGTCTTCACAGGATTTTTAGTTCCAATTTTTTTTCTCCCACCCTCTCCTCCCTCCTCCCCAAGATGGAAAGCAGTTTGATATAGGTTGCATATGTACGATTGCATTAAACATATTTCTATTTTTGTGAAAGAAGAATCAGAGCACAAAGGAAAAACCTCAAACAAGAAGGAAAAAAAAAAACAGTCCAAAAGTAGAAACAGTGTGCTTCAATCTGCATTCATAATTCACAGTTCTTTTTTCTGGATGTTGAGAACATTTTCTATCATGAGTTCTTTGAAACTGTTTTGGATTGTTGCACTGCTGAGAAGAGCCAAGTCTATCCTCATTGTTCATCACACAATGTTGCTGTTGCTGTGTACAATGTTCTCCTGGTTCTGTTCCTCTCAGTCAATATCAGTTCATGTAAGTCCTTCCAGGTTTCTCTGAACTCCTCCTGCTCATTGTTTCTTACAGCACAATAGTATTCCATTACATTCATATACCACAACTTGTTTAGCCATTCCCCTATTGATGGGCATTCCCTGGATTTCCAATTCTTTGCCACCACAAAAAAGAGCAGCTATAAATATTTTTGTACATGTGGGTCCTTTTCCCTTTCTTATGATCTTTTGGGGATAAAGACCTAATAGTGGTATTGCTGGGTCAAAGGGTATGCACTGTTTTATAATGCTTTGGGCATAGTTCCAAATTGCTCTCCAGAATGGTTGGGTCAGTTCACAGCTCCACCAACAATGTATTAGTGTTCCAATTTTTCCACAGCTTCTCCAGCATTTATTATTTTCCTTTTTTGTCATATTAGCCAATCTGATGGGTGTGGGGTGGTACCTCAGAGTTGTTTTAATTTGCATTTCTCTGATCAATAGTGATTTAGAGCATTTTTTTCATATAGTTGTAGATAGCTTTGACTTCTTCAGTCATGATAACATTCTAAGGAGTTACATTATCATCTTCCCAAATAGGAATGTAAATAGTTTCACTTTATCGAGTCCCTTAGGGTTACTCTCATGTTTACCTTTTTATGCTTCCTTTGAGTATTATGTTTGAAGGCTTAATTGTCTGCTCAGCTCCAGTCTTTTTATCAGTAATGCTTGAAAATCCTCTATTTCACTAAATACCTATTTTTTTTTACCCTGAAGGATTATACTCAATTTTTTTTTTAGTAGATTATTCTTGGTTGTCATGTTAGCTCCTTTGCCTTCTGGAATATTACATCCCAAGCTCTCTGCTTCTTTAACATGAAAGCTCCTGAATCATATGGGATCCTCACTATGGATACACAATATTTGAATTGTCCCCTTCTGGCTGCTTGCAATATTTTTCCTTTACCTGGGAGTTCAGGAATTTGGCTGTGATATTCCCAGGGGTTTTTATTTTGGGATCCCTTTCAGGAGGTAGTCAGTGTATTCTTTCAATTTCTACTTTTACCCTCTAGATCTAGAATATTGGGGAAGTTTTTCTTGATTATTTCTTGAAGTATCATATTGAGGCTCTTTTTTTGATCATGGCTTTCAGGTAGTTCAATAACTCTTGAATTATCTCTTCTAGATCTATTTTCTAGGTCAGTGTATCACCTCAACCTTTTGTTGGCTCTGCCACTCCAAAATTTGATTTGAGGAGTTATTTTAAAGTTGTTCGGAGGGGAATGTTGGGAGCATTCAGTTGGTTGCTGCCTGTTCTCCACCATCTTGGTTCTGTCTCTTTACACATTTTAAGAGAATAGTTCGTATTTTGATGTCTCTACTGTCAACACAGAGGGTGAAAGTTCATTCTTGCCTTAAAAAAACTTGGACAAGAAACTTAGAAAGTTAGAACTGGAAGGGACATGAGAAATCTAGTCCATTCCCCAACCCCACATTGTACAGAGAAGGCAACTGAGACTGAGACAGAGGCAGGACTTGCCCAAGGTCATGCAGATAGTGAATGTCAGGGCTTGAATTGTGATCTCCTGAATCCTGGCTTAGAGGTCCCCTGCCTCCAATAAGCCACCTCATGGGGCAGATTTATGTTCTCCCAACATTCCATCCTCATGCAGAGGAATTTCACAGTCTCTTTGGAGATCCATCTTTCCTTCACAGCCCTCTGAGATATTAACTTGAAAATTATCCAGACTTGCATGCTATTTTTATCGGGCCATTCAGTCTTTGCTAGATCATCCCATGCTTGATAATACAAAGAGACAATGCCTATGACCTTTCACAGACTAAAACCAAACCAGAGATTGTGCTGCCCTGTCCCTGAAGACTGCTTGGGCTTGGCCCTGTGACAACTCTGAGGAAGCCAGTGAAGGAAGCAGGCTGCTGCCGGAAAAGAACTCAGCTCCCAAACCTTTACGGACACCCCTGCTTCCCTCTGGGCTCCAGGCTGCTTCCCCTACTTTAGACCTTCTGATCTGAGCTCCCAGCCCCGCTGCACCCCTCAGGATTGCAGATTCCAGGTGTCACTGCCTCGACATGGCCAAATGTCTGATTGACTCTTTCTGATGGTTAATTAGACCAGGCTGCAGGGATTGCTCCTAATGACCAGAACACACACACACACACACACACACACACACACACACACACATGTCCCATCTTCACCAGGAACCAGGCAGCCTAGTGTGGGAAAATGTTTTTATGAACAGCCACGTGGTTGTGCAGTGGGTGACTGTCTTGTGTCTGAGGCCGGGTTTTGGCTGGGATCCCCCTGGGTCCAGGGTGGATGCTCTGTCCACTGTGTCACCTAGCTACCCCATGATGACATCTTTAGGGTAAAATTGAGGGTTGAGGGGAATGCACTGGGGGAGGGGGAAGGGCAGAGGCAGCATGGGGTGAAGTCCCACATGAAAGAAACAGGAAAGGGCTTATGGATTGGGGAAAGAGATGGGGGAGGAGCAGGGCAGTAAATGAAATTTACTTTACACTCAGAATAGGCTCAAATACCTTAATCTCATCAGAGTGACCTCAAGGAGGGATTAACACAGACAGCCAATTAGGTGGAGTAATCTATTTAATCTGGGCAGTAAATGAGCCTAACACTCATCAGAATTGGCTCAAAGACCTCAATATGATCAGAATTGGCTCAAGGAGGGAATAACATACACACTCAATTGGGTGGAGTGATATATCTAACCCTGCAGGAAAAATAGGAGGGGAAGGGGATAAAGAGAGAGGGGCAAAAGAAGGGAGGGCAAATTGGGGGAGGGGACAGACAGAAGCAAATCCCTTTTGAAGAGGGATAGGGTGAAAGAAGATAGATAATAGATAATATCCTGGAGAAGGGAATAGGATGGAGGGAAACAGTTAACAATAGAAACTGTGAAAAAGAGAAAAGGAGGAAAATTGTACAAAAAATATTCATAGCAACTCTTTGTGGTGGCTAAGAATTGGTAATCAAGGGAATGTCCATCAATTGAGGAATGACGGAAGAAGCTGTTGTATGTGATTGTAGTGGAATGATCTTGTGCTATAAGAAATGACAAACAGGACAATACCAGAAAAACCTGGAAAGACTCATAATGATGTAGGAGGCAAAAAAGGGGTTAATAGAAAAACCTAAGATCCAAGCTTTAATTCAGATATTAGCTCCAAAAGGGAGTTAGACCCCAGTTAATAGATAACTTACAAGTCAGGATGCTAGGTTCTCTTACCCACAGAAATCAGGGCCCATAACGGGAACAGAGGGAGCTAGGCCGTGAAGCCTTAAGAATATAACAATGATAGAATTGACAGACTATAGAAACTTAGACTAGAAGATATTTTGGAACTAGCCATGGGAATCAGAAAGAGACATGCGCAGAAAAGGCCAAATTTGTCCCCAGATTCACTTTATGACGTGTAAACCCCAAAACACATCTCTACTGAAAAAGGTACCTGCCTCAGGGGTTGGCTTAGGACTGTGGGGACCAATTTTTAATTGGGGAGTGTTAGCTAGGCGGCTCGCCGCAATATTGGGACAAGGAAGGAGACCGGCAGCCTCCCTCAAAATGGAACAGGATTTATTTTAACAAGAACGAACTAAAAACACACACACACACACACACAAACAGGATCAGTAGGATCAAGGGAAAGGAAATAAAATGGGGAAAGGGAAATTATCCAACCTAAAAAGATACCACTGCCCAGGAATCAGCTGAGAATATGCAGCAGAATGCCTGTCACCTTCCAGCATCCAGCTAGAATGCCCAATTCTCCTCCCCCAATCCCAGAAAAACCCCACACAGCCCCAGCCAATGGGATGGCTGCTCTGACAGTCACATGACTGCCCTCACTAGGCTTCCAATCATTATAATATTGCCAGGCCCGTGTAGGCGTCGGGGAGTGGTGATGATGTGAGGTGCCAGCGCCCTGGCAACGGCTACAACTAGTGGGTGGAGCACTGTGTGGTTTGCAGAGCCCCAGGCCAGTGTGCACATATTTGAGGCATAAAAACCTCAAATAACAATTAATTTTTTACAGGACCCCAGGAACTCCAAATTAGGATAAGCCCTCCCCTGTATCTCCCAAAGGTGGAGAATATTATAATGAGTAGGACAGGTCCTCCCTTGTACCTCCCCAAGGTGGAGATCATTATATAAGACTGATAATCAATTTATCCATACTATAAATATAACTGTCTTTCCTTTCCTTATTTGAGAGACACCTTTCCACTATTTTGGTTCTCTCCCTGTGGCCACTCACAGTATTGCAATAAAATTTGGGAAACTGAGTCACTGAGTCTTGTAATTCTTTTGGGATGACTCATGATCAATCTGACCCCTAATTTCAGCCCACATCCATATGAACTGATGTATAGTGAAGTGAGCAGAACTGGGAAAACATTGTGCATAGTGATGGCGGTGTTGTTGGATGGGCAATTGTGAATGACTTAACTACTCTCAGCAATACAGTGATCCAAGACAATCCCAAGGGACTCATGATGAAGCAGACTATCCACCCCCATAGAAAGAAGTGAAAAAAAGAGCACTTGTGGATTGTACATATATAACCTATACCAGATTGGCTGATGTCTTGCAGAGGGGGGAAGAAAGGGAGGGAGGGAGAAAAGTTTGGAACTCTAAATCTTATGAAGATGAATGTTGAAAACTACCCTTACATGTAACTGGAAAAAATAAAATAAATGTTTGTTGCACTGAAAAAAAAATGAACACCCATGTGCCAGCGGGCAGCCATCCTGTAGCCACAAGGCTCCCCTCAGTCTAAGACCTGTTAATGAAGCCAGAAGTTAATGAGGAGACTTCAGGGTCATCTTTCTGGAATGGGCTCAGAATGGGACTGAAAACACTTGGGTACAAACCATCAGTGATTTTTGACCTGGTGGATTTTCAGTGAATTCAGGGCTCTTCTCACAGGGTAAGTCCCTGATTCTGTGGGGTGCTCCTTGGCCATGTCCCATATCCCACTCCTGTGGTGAGGCCCCTCCTGTCTTCTTGCTTCCTTCTGCCCCATCCTAGAGAATCACTAAGGATCCACCTCTGAGGCTGCTGAGCTAGGGCTCTCCTGATCCTCCCACTCACCACCTGTCTCTTGTTCTCCCATAGGCTTCTGATTAGGCTGCATGGCTGCTCAGAGAAGGCAAGTGATGAGTCCCCACTTGTCATTTGCAGGGGCCTGCCAGCGTCTTGAGTAGAAAGAAATTAGCTCCAACTAGTGCTAATGCTGCAGATATGGACTTCCTGGTGACAGAGCATGACGTTCACTGACCCCACTTTGAGAAATTTCAGCCTCACTTCAATGTATCCCAAATACAAGTGCTTTTTGCCACTCGGTCTTCCAAGTCCAATCCCTTCTTTTAAAAAATGTTTCTTTTTTTAAATTTTGAACTTAACAAACACCAAATAAAATGGGTATTTTCATAGACCTAGTATGACAGAGGAAGATGCTTATGTATGAAATGGCAGATCTCCATTATGTTCCGTTTTCTTTGTTTACAATATGTAATAAATTCAACATAGAACTTTCTGAGGCTGCAACAGCACTTTTCTTAGACGTGCCCCACCATGTAGAGTGGCAATGCCCTGCATATCTTCATTCCTTCCCATCCCCTCTGAGGGGTGTGTGTGGGGGGGCGGTTCTTGGAGACCAGGGGGGACAGATCCGTGAGGAATTGGCATGGAGGTCATGCTGGCTGCTTTTGGGGTCGGGGTGACCTCCTTCCTTCTGTCTCCTTTCCTCCATACTGCTTCCATAGTCATGGGTCTCTGTGTCACCAAAACCCTACACAAATGGCTAAAGTGACATTTACTGACCTTGGCCGTGCTGTTCAGCACCAAAAGGAATTACCAACCAAATTAGTGATGCAGGTAGAGAGCTACCCATAGAGCCTGGGAGGGTGAGGAACATTCCTAAAATAACAGACACTATCAGATTGACCCAAGTGGCTAGAGGACCATGAGGCTTCCCCCAAAACTGGTAGGGGAAAGAAAGAGCTGTGGACTCAGGCTGAATGTTGAAGCATTTGAGGACCTGAGAGAAAGCCCACGAGGTCATCTGTCACATCAAAACACCCCCAGCCTCCTGAGAAATGTCTTCTTGGGTATTAGCCATGAGACTAAACAGGGGAATCCCAACAAAGATATAGAATTGACTGAAGAAACTCTGGGAAAATCTGCTAAAGGACTGAACCCATGGACAAGAGCATTCTTGGAGCGATAAAGGGGCAAAGTAATGGAGACAGCACCAGCAGGAGACTGGAAAGGCAGAACTCCCTTCTGTCATAAATATGGGAGGGCCAGGTGCAAAGGTGGAGCAGGGTCATCTGCTTCTGGGCCCAGCTCATTATCCACTTGCAGCATCTGTCCAATATCTTTGTTGTGATGGATTCATTTGACGGGCTGCCCACCCAATAGCCTGCTGTAGCCTATACAATAAGGACCCTTCATCCACTTGTTTTTTACTGTGTGAATAGTCAGTCCAATGTATTCTGAGTAGCTGTAGTCCCACTGAAGGGGGTCCATAATACTCGTGGGCTTTCTGTAATAGGTACAATCACACCTGCAAATAGGAGCCTCTGGAAGACCTCAGGTCTGTGGGGACCCTCCATCTGGACTCTGTGCTGGACGTTGGCTCATGGCATGTTCTGTGTTGACAGAGGAACACTGAACAGTCATTGTCTCTCTGCTCACATCTGGCACAGAATCACGTATGACCTTAATGTATACCAAGAAGAATTCCAGAGGAATGAGGAGACAGACATTAGCACCAGAGTCCCCAGGTCTTTGTAAGTCTGGTCAGCAGAGCTCATTGAGAAAGACCCTGCGGTCCTGGATCTTGGGGAAAGGAGCCTCAGGTGGTTCAGCCTAATACCTTCATTTGATGGATAAGAGAGCAGATGACCAGAGATGTGACATGATTTCCCCATGGTCACACAGGTAGAAGGCACCAGGAGTGGGATCTGAACCCAGTTCCTCTAATTCCAAAGGCAGTGGTTTTTCTAAGGCATGACGGAAACAAAGCTAGATAAAGCTGGTGGTGAACAGGCCAATGAGCATCCCCCAGATGCTCAGCATTTAGTCACTGTTAAGGTCATTCTTTGTTTTGGTGGAGACAGGAAAGGATGGTAAACAATTGTTCCAGAATCAGGCCAGAGGAAGTGGAGGTTGGAGGGGCTAACAATGCTTAAGAAACCACTTTCTATTTCCAGAGAGGAATGAAAAATCCTCCCAGAGGGTTTTTTTTACGTTGGGGAAAGGCTAGAGACACTGAGAACAGAGACACAGAAACAGAAAAAGGGAAAAATAGAAACAGGGAGAGACAGAGACAGAGAGAGAGGGAGGGAGAAAGAGACAGAGACACACACACACACAGAGGGACAGAGAGACATGGGGAGAAGGAGAGGGAAATAGAAACAGGGAGAGACAGAGACAGAGAGACACACAGAGACCGAGAGGCAGGGAGAGAGAGAGAGGGAGGATAGAGAGGGAGAGAGAGACAGGGACAGAGACAGAGAGAGAGGCAGACAGGCAGAGCATCAGTATCCTGATGAAGGGAAGCACCAGCAGAAAGGATAAGGGCAGGAAGGAGACAAGGAGAGAGAAGAGACCAAGGGCATTCAAAGAGCTCAAGGACATTGAGAACAAGCACTAAAAAAAAAGGGAAAAAAAGAAAGAACTTGGTGCAAATCAAGTCAAGTGAAATCAAGCTGCATCTCTTAAGCACTTCCCATGTGCCCCAAGTGCTGGGGATACACAATGAGGTACAAGACAATCCCTGCCTGGGGGAGCTTAGAGTCTAAGGCGGGACAGTGCACAAGCAGACGTGTGCAGACGAGCTAGACACCGGCCCAGGGGCCGAGAAGGGGCTGGGACAGGCTTCCTGTGGGAGGTGGGATTTTAGTTGGGGC
The DNA here is from genome assembly GCF_019393635.1 of Dromiciops gliroides. Lineage (NCBI taxonomy): Eukaryota > Metazoa > Chordata > Mammalia > Microbiotheria > Microbiotheriidae > Dromiciops > Dromiciops gliroides. Next base: position 3,041,189 of record NC_057863.1, on the reverse strand, counting down.
CTGAAGGAAGCTGGGGAGGCCTGGAGGCTGAGATGAGGAAAGAGTGTGTCCCTGACATGGGGGTGCAAGATCATGTGCTGGGACTGGATGGAAGAGGGTGTGGGAGGAGTCAGTGTAAGGGTATTGGGAAGGGGGGAGGGGCGGGGTTAGAAAGGGCTTTGAATGCCAACCCAAACATATTTCTGTTTGCTCCTGGAGGCCATGGGGAGCTACTGGGGGTTGTTGAGTGTTGGAGAAGGGGGCTCAACTCCTCTGTGGGATGTGACTCAGGCGCAGAGTTGGGCCCCAGGCTTCCCTGTCTACCCAATGAACAAAGTGTAAAACTGTTCTTCAGCTCTGTCCCCTTCACTCTGTGTGCATCAGTGCACACATGCCTTCCTATGTCTCTGAAACCATCTTCTTCCTCCTTTCTTGCAGCACCCTGGTTTTCCCTTCCATTCACAGCCCACAACTCATTGAACACGGCATCCAGCTTTTTGCTCCCACCAAAGGAGCTTTTTCAGACATACATGAACACATGCGTGATGCACTCATATATACATGCATACATGTCTACATACATGCATGTATAGCTCTATCTCTATATTTACAGGAGGGTCCTCCTCTTCCTCCCTTTTGGGTGTCCTTTGAGCAAGCACCTACTGCAACAGAGCTCAGTTGGAGGGCTCGCAGTTCAGGAACTTTCCACGTATAACTGCAAACCCTTTTTCCAAACAGGGCCCCAAACAGAGCATTGACGGGACTGCTTCCCCACTGTCCCCCCAACACTGACCATTGTCCTTTTTTGTCACATCTCCCAATCTGATGGATATGAGGTGGAACCTAGGAATTGCTTTATTTTTATTTCTGTATCTAATAGGGATTTCGAGTCTTTTTTCATGCTGCTATAAATAGCCTGGGTTCCTTTCCTTGAGAACTAGCTGCCTGGTCACATCCTTAGACCATTTATCAATTGGGGAATGACTCTCCTTCTTGGGAATTTGGATCAGTTCCTTCTCTGTCTTGGAAAGGAGACCACAAAGTGCTTTCCTCACAAGAACTCTGGGATGGATTCAGGATAAGGGAGAAGTTCTCTGGAGGAGGGAGTGAAGTCTCCAAGGGGGAGTGTTGTATTCATTCCCCTGGGGCAGAGCCTATTGCCTGGAGCTCGGCCAAATGCACACCCCCACCCCCCACCCCCACCCCCACCCCCCCCCCCCCCCCCCCCCCCCGCCCCCAGACACTGCCCAAGGTGCTTACCGCCACCCAGGTGGATGCGGACACAGGCCGTGTTTCGGCATCCAGGAGTCCAGCAAGAACACAGGGCAGAGAGGGGAGGGTGAGGAATTCGAGGGATGCACACGCGGAAGTGAGGTCCAGACCACACAGCTAGCGTGGGGCAAAGTCTAAACTTGAGTCCGAGCATTCAGACGCGAAGTCCAGCGCTGAGCTGCCAGGTGTTGGAGCCGGAAGGGGCGTTCGTCACCAGCTCATCCACCCTCCTTGATTCTGGGCTGTTACAAACCAAGGCTGTCACTGGGCAGCTAGATGGCAGTGGATAAAAGCATCAGCCCTGGATTCAGGAGTACCTGAGTTCAACTCCAGCCCCAGACACTTGATTCTAGCTGTGTGACCTTGGGCAAGTCACTTAACCCCCATTGCCCTGCAAAAAAAAAAAACACAAAAAAACAAAAAACGAAAAACAAACCAAGGCTGTCCCCAACACCCCCAGGAGTCCCAGGGACCCGCCCACTGCCCTTCCTGCTGCTCTGGCCTTGGAGGACCACGGCCTCCGTGTGACGGCTTCCTGGACCTCCGCTCTCGGCAAGGACACGAGGCAACAGTAAGTTTCCGAGGCCTCTCATCGCTGTCTTTTCTATTTGTACTTGGTTGTCAAACACGCCGAAACCCTGCTCTGAAGCTCCGCAGATGGTCACTCAGTCCGTCTCTCGCCTCTGCTCGGATCTGTGGTTCTGCATCTGGACTGGAAGGGCTCTGGACATCTCTGCACGAGGCAAACCCAATGATGGAAAACAGACTGGGAAGGAGACAAGGCGCCCTCTGTTTCCATCTGGGTTCTTTTTTCCACGAGGGCAGTAGAGCCAGGGGTGTGTGGAGGGGAAACAGCATCTGTTTTCCTTCCAGGGCGGTTGATGGAATTGCTTTTTTATTGCCACTAAAATGAATTTTGAAATGCAGTTGAGTAAATGTTACAGGACCTGCTTGATCAGTGCCCCTCAGAAGAATTTTCTCTCTGCCTAGTTCTCACTGTAGAGTCACTGTCTGTCTCTGTCTCTTGGCCCATCCCTCTCCTGCCCCCCACTTCCTACCCCACCCCTCTCTCATCTCTTATAGTATCCTTAGTGGATTCTGAAGAAAAGCAAGTGAGGCTCTTGGAGCCGGCTCCTTGCTAATTGCAAAAGCAATGATCCTCTCCACCATGTCTGAGCTTCTCTCTGGGGGTCAGGGAGGCTGGTTGTAGCTGGCCAAGTCTGGCTCCCGGGCTTTTTCTGTACTCCTAGCACTTAGCATAGTGCCTGGGACACAGCAGGTATTTCATAAATAGTTATTGACCATTGATTAATTGATTGGTTGATTGTCTCTCACTCTAACTTACTCTCCTGTCTGTACCATCTTTATTTCCCTCATGAAAACACTAAAGGGAGACAGGAAGTTGAGAGTTGGCCCTCACTAATTGGGAAGCATAAGGTTTCATTTAAGTGGGTTCAGAGAAGCCTAAAAGACGCCTCGCAGAATGTAAGATCCTTGAGGGAAGGGAAATTCTCACTTTTCTCTCTATCCTTAGAGCCTCAAAATGCATGGCACATAGTAGGTACTTGATAAAGGATCATTGATTGATTGATCTCGCACATTCAGCTCCTTTTAATTCAGGATCTAGGGCCAGCTGCCCCTCCCACCTCATCAGGGCAGCATAAAAACAAAATAAAAACAAAAACACCCACTCATCCACATTTTTGCAGTAAAGTGGACTGAGAACTCAAATTGGACTCAGTGGACATAGGTTTTAATCTTGGATCTTTTACTGCCTCTACTCTTCTACTCAGAAACCTTCAATTATGCCCTAGTGCCTACCCAGGAAAGTTCAGACTCTTGCCCTCCACAACCTAGCAGCACCACAGCAGCACTGCCAGGCTCCAGAGGATCTGTGATCTCATGGGTCAGTGTCGGTTCCTTCCAGTGATGCCAGCCACAATCCAATCCTCTCCCCTGCCCTTGCCCCCACCCAGTGAAGGCCCTTATTGTCTCACACCCGGATCCCTCCAATAGCCTGGGGGGAGTCTGCCAACCTCAGGCCTCTCCCCACGCTAGTCCATCCTCCATTCAGCCACCTAAAGCACAGATCTGACCATGTCCATCAACTCCAGTGGGTCCCTATAGCCTCCAGGATCAAATATGAAATCCTCTGGTGTTCAGAAGCCTTCAAGCAGCCTCTTCTTATACCTCCCCCCTCCCCTATAGATCTCACATAGGCTGGATATGTTTCATCCACTTGGTATCTGATGTGTGAATGGTTGGGCCAATGTCCTTGGGGGCTGTGGATTGTGCCATCAGCACAATTAACACCCACAAACAGGCACCATTTATTGAGAATCCTTCATCTGTGTGGGCTCTTCAGGCCTCGGCCGCTCTCCTGTGAGTGGCTGGGCCTGGAGCATCACTGGGAGGTGGGTGTTTCCCAGTGACTTTGATGGGAGTGATTCAGGAGGGAGATTCTTCCTAGCTCTGACCCGAGTGGCAGAAGGTGCTGGGAAGATCGAGGACAGCTCCTTCTTCCTGTGGTCTGGAATTCGGGCTCCTACCAGGATTGCAGGGCTATGACCCGGAACCCATCCATCAGAAGATTCCTGTGGAGACCCAAGGCACCTCAATGTCAGGTGCTTGAATTTACTGTGCTGAGGAGGTGATGGCTGTGGGCTGGTGTCCAGGGCTTATCAATACAAACAAAGAGAAAGACAGCTGGGGGCGGGGGATTGCTCATGCAAAAGGAAGGTGAAAGTGGGGCAAAGGGATAAAGGCCCAGGCTGGGGACCCATTTCTGAAGTTCTGAAGCCTGGGCTATTTGAAGTCCTACACAGAGAACGAGAACGGAGGCCCCAGAAAGAACATCCCAATGGGAGAAACATCCCAATGGGAGAAGGGCTGGCCTGGCAGAGGGGATGTTCCAAGGAGTGATTGGATGTTCCGAGGTGAGAAGCCCCCAGGTGTGGAGGCATGTTCCAGGATGAGACAGGGTTTAAGGCAGGATTTTGAAGTATTAGATGTTTGGGAATGAAGTCTGAGCATCCTGGCCTTTTCCCCAGGATGGAGGTCTTGCAGGGGCTCCACCGTGGAAAGCTGACACAAAAACCTTGGCTTTCTCTTGAAATCAGTAATTGAGGGGAGGATGCAGACAAACCCTCTCAGTTGTTAGGAACATTATGGGCTGGTGGAGAGTACCTGACCAGGAGCTGAGCTGGGCCAAGGGGTAGGCCAGGAGTGTATTTACCTAGGGCATGGCTTTCCATGAGTACAAATGACACTTTTTATTACTACTTCATATAAATGAATGTACTTTTTTCTTTAATTTTTTTTCTACATATAAGGTATTTTATTTTTTCCATTACATGTAAAGATAGTTCTCAACTTTTGTTTATACAAGCTTTACAATTTCAGATTTTTCTCCCTCCCTCCCCTCCCTCTCCCCTCCCCTAGACAGCAGGTAATCTGATATAGGTTATATCTATATATCTATATACATATACATATATATACACACATATATATACACATAATAACATTAATCCTATTTCTGCATTAATCCTGTTACAAGAGAAAAAATCAGAGCAGTGATGCAAAACCTCAAAATAGAAAAAAAAAACAACAGCACCCAAAACAAAAGAAATAGTATGGTTCAATCAGCATCTATACTCCACAGTTCTTTTTTTTTTTTTTCTTGGATTTGGAGATCCTCTTCTATCACGAGTTCCCTGGAACTCTTCTGTACCATTGCATTGGTGAGAAGAATATAGTCCATCACAGTAGGTCAACACTCAATGCTGATGATACTGTGTACAATGTTCTTCTGGTTCTGCGCATCTCACTCATCATCAGCTCACGTAAGACCCTCCAGGTTTCTCTGAACTCCTCCTGCTCATCATTTCTTACAGCACAATAGTATTCCATTGTATAATGAATGTACTTTTGACATAGAAGGCCTGCTTATTTCTGAGCTGACTTGGAGGGCTTTGAGAGTCTAATAGACAGGATCACAACTGTGACCCAGTGTCTCCGATAGACCAGGGGTCTGACTCTGGCTCATCTGTGGCCAGCTGTGTGCTCGGGTACAATCCTCAGTCTCTCTGGGCCTCTGTTTCCTCCTCTGTAAAATGGGGTGAACAAGAGGGCCACTAACTCCCCTCTCCTCCCCCACCCTCTGTTCTGCGGCCCAGGTTTTTCTTGCAGCTGATTCCCAGGCAATCGCGGGCTCCTCACCAGCAGCCTAGCAATGGAGGGATTCATGACAAATGAGGAAAGACGATCCCAGGAAAGGAGCAAGGTCTTTGTGGACTGCTTCCCCCCAGGGAGATCCAATTAACGGCGCGGTGAGACTGAGCTGGGAAGTAGCTGCAGAGGACTGGGAAGTGCAGCCGGGCACCCACCAGCCGGGCCTCTGTGCTGGGTTCTGCCCGGACTCTATTTGAGCCGGCGGCATCGTGTTTCCTGCTGGCAGTAGGGCCGAGGCTTTGGCTGCCCACCGTGAAAGCAGGTGACACCAAATCCTTCCCGTTCTGCTACGAGTCAGACAGGAAAGGCAGGCTGCCCTCTCCTCTTTGGAGGCGCTGGCAGACTGTCCGCCTGGCGACCAGATGTCTCCTCGGTCTAAAGAGAGGCATGTTTGTCCAACTGAGGCAGGGACCCCCCCCTCAAGATTCAGCAAACTTCCTCCCCTTCGCAGTCAGACGCTTTGTTTCACACACGCACAGAGATATCGATGGAAAACGAATCCACCCCCGAGGCTCAGGAGGAGAAAAGGCCAGAGATGGCCAGCCTGCCGCCAACTCCAGGAGGCTAAAATCCCACGGCCTCCTTGGCAGCTTCTTAGGGGCTCAAGACTTATCAGGGAATCTTTCCTCCTAGAGTTTCCCTCTGTTCTTTCACTGGGATCCAGCATTCCTCACCCAGCCAGTGCTGTCGAGCCCAGGGCCTGGAAGAGAGCAAAGAAGAATTCCCACCCAGAAACAGGCACATTGTGTGTGTGTGTGTGTGTGTGTGTGTGTGTGTGTGTGTGTGCGCGCGCACATACATCCATACATATATGTAAACAAGCTAAATAAGGATAAATAAGAAATAATTACGAGAGGGAAGGCACCAGAAGTCAGAGGGGGTGGGGAAAACTTCCTGTATAAGGTGAGATTTTAGTTGGGACCTAAAGGAAGTCAGAGGTCAGCAGTCTGAGCTGAGAAGCAGGAGCATTCCAGGCGTGTGGGATGGCCCGACAAAATTCCCAGAACCAGGAGGTCTTGACTGAGGAATAGCCAGGAGGCTGGGGGTCACAGGATCATAGAGTTTTCGGGGGAATGAGATGTAAGAAGACAGCAAAGGTAAGAGGGGCAGGTGATGAAGGGCTTTGAATGCCAAACAAATTATTTTTATTTAATACTGTCAGTAACAGGGAGTAAGTGGAGTTTACTCAGTGGGGGATAACATGGTCGGACCTCCGCTTTAGGAAAATCACTTTGGTGCTTGAATAGAGGACGGATGAGTGGAGTGAAATTTGAGAGAGGTAGACACCCCCCCCCCTCCAGCAGCTATTGCCATAGTCCAGGTGTGAGATGATGAGTATCAACACCGGGGTTGGGGTCAGAGGAGAGAGAAGGGTGTATTGGAGAGATGCTGTAGAGGTGAAATTAACAAGAAATGCTGCACAGGTGGAATTGACAAGAGATGCTGCACAGGTGAAATCAACAGGCTTGGCACCATCTTGGATCTGGGGGCTGATCTTGCAGGACGACACTTAGTGTCACCTAGTGTGAGCCTGAGGGTCTGGGAGGGGGGTGTTTCCCCGTACCATGACAGGGAAGGTAGGAGGGGAAAGAGGGGAAGGTTTAGGGAAACAATCATGAGTTCTGTTTCAGACATATTGAGTTCGAGATGTCTACTGGGCATCCAGATCGAGATGTATGAAAGGCGGTTGGAGACGGGAGATTGGAGGCCAGCAGACACTAGGGCAGGATAGGGAGATTTGATGGGAATTAAGTCTATGGGAGCTGATGAGATCCCCAAGTGGAGGAGTCTAGAGGGAGGAGAGCAGAGGGCCCAGGACAGAGTCCAGAGGGACACCCAGGGTTAGAATAAGATGGGTGGGGGTGGCCAGAGTGGTGGGAGGAGAAGGCAAGACTGGAGAAAATGCATTCCCTTCCTCTTGCATTGTGAGGCCCAGGAGCCTCAGCTCAAGAGCCGGGCCTGTGGGGCCCAGATCCTCATAGAATTTGGCCAACGCCAGACCTCCCCTGCTGTCCCTCAGGGTTAGCGGGGGCAGCAACTGAAGACCCTTGTTCTTTCTGGAAACTCGCCTGCTCTTGCTCCCCCAGCCTGCTGATCGACCCTGCCAACAGCTCCACCCATAGGGACCTCTGCTGGCCACCAGTAGCTGGGCAGCCAGTCTCACAAAAGAGCTTGAGGTTCTGGCCACAGAATCTCTGATATCCAACTCCCCTGGCTATCAAGGCGTCACCTGAGGGCAGGCGCTGATCGTCTCTGGTTTAGATGGTCGTCTGAGCCCCCGGCCTCTACTTCCTCCAATTTGCCTTCAAGGCCCAGCTCCGGTGTCACCTCCTCCATGAAGCCTTCCTGCATCCTCAGGGCTGTAAATGCCTTATTATCGGGGTCAACAAGCATTTATTAAGTGCTTACTGAGTTCCAGGCACTAAGCATTGATTAAGCACCTAACGTCTTCCAGGCACATTATGAGTACTAGTTCATCTGACCCTCACAACAGCCCTGGGAGGCAGGTGCTGTTCCTATACCCATTTTACAGATGAGGAAACTGAGGCAGAGAGTGGTTAAGCGACTTGCCAGCCACCTCACCTTGAAGGAGCCTGAGGGATCTAATAGACGAGGAGGGAACGTTTCAGACATGGGCATGGAACATTGTATGTGCCCAGGCTGAGGACAGTACAGGACTGGCCCTGTGACCTCAGGGAGGTCCCTCCCCCTAACTCTCCGTCTGTAAAACAGGAGTGCGGCCCTATGCTTCCTCTAGGTCCCCAAGCACACCCTGTGGGTGATGGGGGAGAAAGGAGGCAGAGGCCTCAGAGCTTCTGCTCGGAGCAAAGGGTAGGCCGGCTTGTCTCTGAATGGCTTTCTCAGCACACATACGAAAACTGAGCCCAGCATGCCCTTCTAGAGATTCTCTGCCAAGCACAACCACGCGCTGCAAGGTGCCTTGGGGAGAGATGAGTATACCCAGAGGGCCTTCCATGAGAAAATGTCCCTACACACAATTTATAAGGGAAAAGGGAAAGGTCACTATGTCACCAGCAGGATCAGCCCTGAGGAAAATGGTGAAAGGGCAGAGTTTTCTGGGGCCTCCCTCCTTCTCTCACCCCACCCCCACCTCTACATTTGTTCTATTCATTTGCTGCCTCCCGGGCAGGGTCCGATACTTGGACCGTTCCTCTTTCCCTTTCAGCCTGGGGATACCTATCTGCTGGCACATGCAGAGAAACGGTTTGGGAATCTTATTGGTGCATTTCACAAAAGCCCTTAACCAAGATGTAACCTTGAAATCCTTCCTCAAACCAAGAGACTTCATCTTCATCTTCATATGTTAGACTTACATAGGACTTTGAGATAGGTACAGCTGTGGGGGCAGCTTTGTTCAGTGACTCCCTGAACAGGAACGTTGATCGAGGCAGAAAACTGGTATCTGGGCTCTCTTAAGGTCAGCAGTCATGGGGGAGGGGTGTGTGTGCTGTCATGGCACGGTGGTTTGAATGGTAGGCTTAGAGTCAGGAGACCTGGGGTGTAAGACCATCCCCAAATACTTCCTGGCTGGCTGATCATGGACAAAGCCCATAAGTCTTTGGACCTCCGTGTCCTTTCTTTTTTTAAGTGATAAACATTTTTATGTATAGTTTTGGGTTCCAATGTTTATCCCTCCTCCCCTCCCTCCCCTCCTCCCTCCATGAGGCAGTAAGCAATCAGATACGGGTTATACATACGGGTAAAACATTACCATGTTTATTAGTCATTTTGTATAAGAAAACTTGAATAAAAGAAAAAAGGAAAGAAAGGAAAAAATCGCCTGCTTCAGTCTGTGTTCTATCAGTATCGGTTCTTTCTCTGGAGGTGGAGAGTCTGCTTCAATTGTCCTTTGGGATTGTCTTGGACCATTGGATTGCTGAGAATGGTTCGGTCATCCTCAGCTGTTCACCCCACAATATGGCTGTCTCTGTGCACAACATTCTCCTGGTTCTGCTCACTTCATTACATGTCAGCTCATACAAGTCTTTCCAGGCCTTGCTGAAATCCTCCTGCTGGTCATTTCTTAGAGCACAATCATATTCCGTCACCATCATACACCACAGCTCGTTTAGCCATTCCCTAGTTTATAGGCATTGCTTTGATTTCCAATTCTTAGTCACCACAAAAATTGCTGCTATAAATATTTTTGTACAAATAGGTCTTTTTCTCTTTTTGGGGACCTCCATGTCCTTTAAAATGGGACCAAGAATGCTTTCACAATCAGGATCTTACTGCACCTGTGAGGAAGGAACTAAAAAATGTGACTTGACGTTGAGTGTTGATCTCTGAGACAAGAAAGCCAGGGGAGGGTTGACCAGCACTGGGGGAGGGAGTGTCCACACTGACCACTCCCTGGATCCCTCAAGGTTCTGAGGCAACCAACCCATGCTTTGAAATAAACAGCAGACCATGTTCTGCAGGGACTTTTGCCCTCAGGCCCCTCTCTCCTTATTGCCTCCTCTCCAGGTATCTTCTCCTCATCTCACCAACCACCTTACCTCCATCAACAGGCACCATGCTTATCCTTCACTCCCATTCCCCACCCTCTGTCATGATCAAGTCAACTCTACCATTGTTTGTGGAAAGGTGGGGGGTGCAGTGGGTAAGAGCCTTGGAACTAGGAAGACCCAAGTTCAAATCTCACCTCAGACATTTACTCTCTGTGTGAACCTGGGCCTTAGTTTCCTATTCTATAGAATGGGGGTGATAGTGTTTTGCAAACTTTAAAACACCACATAAATGCTAGTGATTATTGTTATTGACACTTACTTTCTACATGCAGTTATCTAGAGTTGGCTTGTTCACCCACTGGCCTCAGGCATTAATGCAGCTGTTCCTGGACACACATCTTCACATGGGCCATTTAGTTTTGTCCCCTCTAATAGCCACAGACTGCACCCATTTCCTACACACACACAAACACCCCCTCAACCCACCAGCTCTTGTCTCTAAGAGTCACTGAAGAACAGAGATCTGAGGAAGTGGTGGTGCCCACTTCCAAACACCAGTCAGGTGGCTGTGCTCCTGACAGGTGCATCTTCCTGTGGGTAAGAGAATATATCATAAAAATGATGGTGCTCCCCCCCCATCTCCATGCCATGCTGTCTCCTCCCACCCTGAGATCCTGGAAAGGCATCTTCTCATGCCTGGTCTCTGGCCACCACATCCCTATCCAGCCCTGGCAATGCATTGCCTCTGCTCCCACGCTCTGCTCCCACACCCTCCTCCCACAACCCCTTTCCAATTTGAGTTCTGTGATTAGTAATTGAATCAACAGGACAATTCCTGAAAGGGCATGTCCAGTCATTGCCTTAAGACTTACCCTTGCTTCTGACGTCCATGTTCAAAGCACCCTTTCCTGGCCTCTCCTCCCTTCCTTATGTTGTCTTCCCCTAAGACTGTAAGCACTTTGAGGGCAGGGATTGGCATGCTTGCTTGAGTTTGTCTTTCTAGCTCTTAGCACAGTGCTTTGTCCATAATAAGTTCCATAAATGCTTTTCATTCATTCATTTGCCCGGTTCATTCACAAAGTGACTTCTTCACAACAGCCCTCTGAGGCTGGCCACATATGTGGCAGTACTAAAGAAGGACCCAAAGCTCAGAGAGCCAAAAGCAGTCCTCGGGCCAAGAGGCAGAAGTCAAACCCAGGCCTCCCCTGATGGTGCCAAGGATGGAGCCTTCCTGCTAGAACAGCTTGCTGATCTGGTAACAGGAATCCTCAACGGGAGAGACCATGGATCCAGTCCCATGTTCAGAAAACAAACCGACTCTCCCCTTTGGGAAGAAATGGCATCACCTATTTAAGGAAGGAACATGTTTTCAGTAGGACTGAATGTGGACTTGGATACCTGCTGCCTCCTTTCTGGGCTCAACACCAGTGTCCTCCCCAGTCTCTCCTTAATGAGCTCTCACTCACACTTGTTCTATTAAGCTTCACTTCCTGTTTTATGGCTAATGGGCTTCCCAGCCAGCAAAGCTTAATGCTTGTGCCACCAAATTTAATTAGAGCATTAACTCATCCTCCCATTAAGAGGAAGAGATTGGTGGCCTGGGTGCTCCTCATGAACCAGTCATCTCTCCCTCCACTCGACTCCCAAGCCCCCAACATTCTCTCCATTGAATTAACAGCGTTTTAATTAAGACCCTATACATGGCAGCTTGTTCTCACCACTGTTTGGAGAAAGCTTGATCACACCCACAGGCCGAGTCTAAGAAGACTCAGTAATGATGTTCATTAGACTCGTCAGATGGCATTCATTCTGTCTCACTGACTCCTAGGCTGTGAGGCTGGGAATGCTGCTTCCACCTCCAGGTATTTCCAGGAGACTGTGTGGATCCCTGAGAAACCATCACCATTGATGAAAACCACCAGGGCATTCCCCCTCTGCTCCTGGGAGCATCCTTGGAATAACTCTCCTTAAATATAGTCCCACGGCAATGGAGCTTTGCCTTTGACAAGTCCCAGCATTCCCCCTCTCCTCACCCATATGGTCCCATTTTCTACCATTTCCATTGCAGGTCTTCTCTCTTCCTGGAGCCCATGGAACCCCAGCATTTCGGAAGTGGAGGAGACCTTAGGGGCATCCAGTCCATTCCCCAAAGGGTATTCTCATCAAAACACATCCTGGTTTTCCAATCTTGGCTCCAATTCAAGGGAACTCAGTCCATTTCATATTTGCTTTTACAGGACATACTAAAGGACAACTTATCCAGACTTCTATCAATGATCAATGGAAGTTGGGGACCATGGGACAAGACAAGGGCAAATGTCCCACGTCTTTTTAGGAGATAGAAGGGAAGCTGAAAATTACAGACCAATGAACTTGACTTTGATTCCTGGAAAAATTCAACAATGTAAGTCAAGTTAGTGCCCATACAAAAGGGAGAGGTGATCACAAAGAAGCAGCATGGCTTATTAAGAAGATATCAGGTCAAACTCACCTCATTGCCTTTTTAACAGTTTCCACCTGTGGTTGACAGGATGGATCAAATGAGCTAATATACCGGGCACAGTGCCTGATATATAGCTGGTGCTTCTAAATGCTTGTTCCCTTCCCTTAGATCAATAGCATTCTATTTGAGTTATGTTTATCTTAGTAAAGCAAATAACAAAGTCTCTTCTGCTATTCTCGTGGAGAAGATGTGGGAGACAATAGTGCAGTGAGGTGGATTTAAAATGGGTTGAGTAGCCAGCCCCAAAGACTAGACATTGATGGTTCCATGTCTGCTTGGCCAGAGGTCTTCAGTAAAGTGCCTCAGAGGTCTGTTCATAGCCCTGTGCTACTTAATATTTTTACCAATGACTTGGATAAAGGTTCTTGGGTTCAAAAACATCAGTTTTGGGCAGCTAGATGGTGCAGTGGATAAAGCACTGGTCCTGGATTCAGGAGGACATGAGTTCAAATCCGGTCTCAGACATTTAACACTTACTAGCTGTGTGACCCTGGGCAAGTCACTTAACCCCAAATGCCTCACCAAAAAAAGAACTCATTAAAAAAAAAAACCATCAGTTTCACAAGTAAGACCTCACGGCGGGGAGGGCGGCGCGGGGGAGGGGAGGGGGGCTATGAGCAGAAGCTAGAAGTCATTTTTTTTTTTGGTGGGGCAATGGGGGTTAAGTGACTTGCCCAGGGTCACACAGCTAGTATGTGTCAAGTGTCTGAGGCCGGATTTGAACTTAGGTACTCCTGAATCCAGGGCCGATGCTTTATCCACTGCACCACCTAGCTGCCCCCTAGAAGTCATTTCTTAGGTACGCCATCAAGAAGATGCTAGTTTGGCTAAGAACCGAGTGCCCTCAGAAGCTGGCTACCCCATTCTGAAAAGGCTCCAAAAGGCTAATCAATGCAATCCAGAAGGCTGTGATATTCACACTGAAAGTGAAGGATTGAAGGGATGACCTAAAATGGCCTTTGTCAATGGAGGTTAGGATGGAAAGGGCTTTAATGAGAAGACAAGGAAAGCCAACATCGATTGAGCAGACACAGAGACAAAAATAGATGACTGGTCTGCAACAACTCTAATTGGCCTTGTCAGCCCTGACTAACATGCCCTTTAATCAGAGGCACTCTTCAGACAGGAAGAGTCTGGAGGAGGAAGCCCTGGGCAAACACACCAAAAGCCTTCCGTGCACAGGGCACTGTGGTAGGTGCTGGCAGAGAAAGAAAGATTGTGAAGACACTGTCGGGACCATTGTGGGGTCACAGAAGCAACTTCTGAAGTGCTACAGGTGGCCCCAAAGGGCAAACCTGAGGGAGCAGGAGGCAGGGCAGGGAGGGGAAGCACAGGGGGGCTAGGAGGGGCACAGGAAGGACACTTGCAGGGATGCTGCAGGAAGCTCCCACCAAGGGCTCTGGGGGCTCCTGTGTCCAGGAGCAGCTCAGGGGGCTCAGGCTCCAGTCTGCCCAATAAGCACAGCTGCCCAGGTGTTTCAGAGGCAAGGAAGGGATCCTGCTCCTTTCTGACTGGTTTCCAGCCCCTGGAGTCTTAGGCAAGGAGACACAAAACTATTAGAAAATGGAAAGTTTCTAGACTGGAGGCTTCTTGAAAGAGAAAGTTCAGATACTGGAGGGAGAGAAGGAATCAGGGGGAGGAGGAGATGCTTCAGCAGAAAGGCAGAGCAGGAAAGGCGGAGGGAACAAGGTAGAAGTGGGGCAAAGCCAGGGAATGGACAGAGACAGACAGAGACAGAGACACACAGAGAGACAGAGACAGAGACAGAGAAAGACACACAGAGAGATTGAGCCATGACAACTTTGTCCCAGATCCTAAGAGAGGCACAATCTCTGCCTTCAATGATTTCAGTCTAGTGAGAACCCAGGCATCCAGACCAACAGAATGCCAATGAGAGCACCTGAAGAAAGGCTGAGAGAGAGTCGGGGAAGGCTTCATGGAGGAAGTGCACTTGAATGGGGTCTTGAATACTAGGAGCAGAGCCTGCAGTAGAGGCAAAAGGGAGGGCACTAGAGGTGCAAGGACCCAAAGGAGAAACAGTCTGGAGGTGGGAGCGGGTAGAATCCCATTCTCATCTTCATTCCATGTGATATGTGTATCGAGATTTAAGATCTAGAACATGACACCAAGGGACATGAATTTGGCAAGAGTATAGGATGCGTGGGAGAAGAAACAACAACAGGATTGGTTGGACCTAGATGGTGGGAAGCCTTGAATGCCAAGCTAAGGAGCCATTGAATCATTAGGCAGTGGGAGCCATTGAATATCTTTGAGCAGCAGAGGGATGTGATCAGAGTGGGCACTCAGAGCCTGGCAGTGGGTGTCAAATAGACCGGAGGGAAGGTGATGGCTAAGCTGAGAGCACCTCATACTCAGTGTGTGCAGGACCTTTTTCTTACCTCAAAGACTCCCCAAAGTCACTTTAGCCAGACTTAGGAAAGGGCACTCACCACCCTCCACTCTTAGCATTCATTAAACATCTTTCACATGCCTAGGTTAAGCACCAGGATACAAAGAAAGGTGAAAGACATTCTTGCCCGCAGGGAGTTAACAGTCTAGTGGACACCATTTCCCTTCTCCTAAAACATGATAAAAACCATCCAAGTTTCGCTAGAAAGAAGTGAAGCCTTGGAGGATGTGTTCAGCCCCTAGCACAGGGCCAGTTCTCTTTGCTACAGACATGTCCAGAGGACCTCATCATGCCTGTAAATGTGTGAAATGTCCATTGCAGCCAGACTCGCTCAGCCATCCAGACGTGAGGGCACCCAGGCTGGAGGTGGGGGGGGCTTCCCTTGACCCAGCTTTGCCCATTCTTTAAAGAATCCATGACTATGCTCAAAGGGCTATAGAACTGTGCATACCCTTTGATCCAGCAATACCACTGCTAGGTTTATATCCCAAAGACATCCCCCAAAAGAGAAAAAGATTTATTTGTGCAAAAATATCTATAGCAGCTCTTTTTGTGATGGCTAGGAATTGGAAATCAAGGGAATGCCCATCAGTTGGGGAATGGCCAAACAAGCTGTGGTATAGGTTAGTGATGGAATATTCTTGTGCCATTAGAAATGACCAGTATGATGATTTCAGAAAGACCTGGAAAGACTTGTATGAACTGATGTAGAGTGAAGTGAGCAGAACCAGGAGAACATTGTGCACAGCGACAGCCATATTGTTTGATGAAGAACTGTGAATGACTTGACTATTCTCAGAAATACAATGGTCCAAGACAATCCCAAAGGACTAATGATGAAGCAGACTGTCTACCTCTAGAGAAAGAACTGATATTGATGGAACACAAACTGAAGCATGCTAATTTTCACTTTCTTTCATTTTTTTCTTTTATTTGAGTGTTCTTATACAAAATGACTGATATGGCAATGTTTTACATAATCATACATGGATAACCCACATCTGATTGCTTATTGCCTCCAGAAGGGGGGAGGGGAGTGAGGGAAGTAGGGACAAAAATTGAAACCCAAAACTTTAAATAAAAATGTTTATTATTAGGAAAAAGAGGAGCCAAGATGGTGAAGAGAAGCCAGGAAGTTGCCTGAGCTTTCCTGTGTTTCCCTCAAAAACAACATTAAAGCAAGCCTCTAAATAGATTCTGGAACTACAGAACCTACAAAAAGACAGGGAGACACAATCCTCCTACTTGAGATAATTTAGAAAACTTCAGGAAAGGTCTGTCTCACTTGAGTGAAAGGGGAGGGCAGCTCAGCACAGCTCAGTCCAGTGGGCAGCTGGACACTGCTGCAACTTGACACAGCTGAGAGAAGTAAGAAGCTTGCAACATTGACCCCTGTGCCCCAGGAACAGACTTCAACCTTATAAGTTTTAAAGTAGGCTACAACATGAGCAAGAAACAAAAAAGGACCCTTACCATTGACAGCTTCTATGGTAAAAGGGAAGACCAAAACTCAAACTCAGATGAGTTTGTCAAAATGCCTACAAATAAAGACTCAAATGGGAAGATTATCTTGTCTCAAGACCAAAAAAACTTCTTTGAAGAGCTCAAAAAAGCTTTTAAAAACCAAATGAGAGAGGTAGAAGAAAAATGGAAAAAGAAATGAGAGAAATGAGTTACACTGCAAAAAGAAGCACAAAAATTGACTCAAGGAAAACAATTCCTTAAAAAATACAATTGGCCAAATGAGAGAAAAAATTGGCCAAATGGAAAAAGAGGTGCAAAAGCTTACTGAGGAAAATAATGCCTTAAAAATTAAAATTGGGTGAATGGAAGCTGATAACTCCATGAGACACCAAGAATCTGTCAAGCAGAATCAAAAGACTGAAAAAAAAATAGAAGAAAATGTGAAATTCCTCATTGGAAAAACAACTGACCTGGAAAATATATCCAGGAGAGTTAACCTGAGAATTATTGGACCACCTGAAAGCCATGATCAATAAAAGAGTCTAGACGCCATATTCCAGGAAATTATCAAGGAGGAAAAAGAATCCTTGACGGCATCATCATGGAGAGGGTGAGCTCTAATGAAGGTGACTCAGGCAGGGGGTTGTTGACCTAATACCAACAGAAGAAAGGTCTAGAACCTTTCCCAGAAGAACCCCCAGTTCTTGTGGGGACTGACCTGGGAACATGGGATATTGCCAGAAGGGACCTAGAAACAAGTGCCAAAGACAGTGAAGCCTTAGGCCCAGAACTGAAGACTTCGGGAGCACGTTGGTCCTTGCTGCCCATTGAAGGGGAGCATCAAGGGAGAAAAGGAACCTTTGGCAAGTGGACAACTGCCCAAGGAGATTGTGAGAACCACCCTTCCATTTTTGGACCACAACTTGGGTCAGAGGATCGAAGGGCTCCAGGCTAGGGATCCTCTCTGAGGACTGGTAAGAATGTGTTTGCTTGGATTCTTGCAAGGCTCTTCTAAAGGGATCTAAGCTAGAAAGGATGGTGGAGGTGAGGAGTGGGACAGAGACAGAGAGGAGAACCCTGCCCACACATAGTCACTGAGCTAAAGCCTATGCACAATGACTACGCCATGGGAAGAATATTCCTCCTTCTGTCCAGAAGTTCCATATCCAAGAAAGGGACTGGTAATAAAGCCCGTGGACTCAGGAGTCTGCAAATACAAATATCACTAGCTAGTGAGCAAGATGAGCTAGCAGCCCCAGATTTGGCCTCAGGTATCACTGAGAGCTGGTGGGGTAAGAGCCACAGTTGGAAGAGAAGTCTGGGAGGGCACATCTATTCAAATGGAGCAGGGAGGGTCAAAAGGGGAGGTTTGAGGGCAGCAGAAGTGTCCAGGATGTGGAGGAGGAGAGCCATGGTGGGGAGCACTGGGCTAAAGATCAATGGATGCAAAAGCAGAATCCCTAAAGCCCTGGGCGTTCTACCAGTTGGACAGACACCTGATCAGAAGAGGAGACCAATGGGAATGTCAAGACAGCTAGCGTGCACCGATGCAGAGGCTGCTGTAGCAGTGATGGGAGTCTTTCAAAGGCCACCATTTGCTGGAGCTCTCTGTAGGGCATCTTATATTACCTGAGTGACCGCCTTGTTGACTAAAATTCTACAGTGGAAGTCAGTGTCATGGGATAGAAAGCTCTCAAGGGTGAAACTCTGAAGACACAAAGGAAAACAATTGCGACAAGGAGGGAAAGGAGGGAGGACTTGGGTAAGGAGACTTATAGGGGTGCCCAGGGAACTGTCCAACCAAAGGATGAAGAGACAGACTCTAGGCACAAGAGCAGTGAGCCGGAGGAAGACAAGAGCTAGATGTGACCCTGGAAGGAGAAAACTGGGAAGGCCAAGCCCAGGAGGAGCAGGGCCTGGTGAGGAAAGCTAAGGAAAATGACCTTTTTAGCCATGCAGGAAACAAAGGACTAAAGAAGATCTCAAGGTGAATGAGACAGGCAAGGCTGATAGCAGAGAAGGCAACTCGGCTCAACAAGGAGAAAGACATTTGGACTGAAAAGGACAGAGGAGAGGCAGCAGAGAGAATGTCACATAATGAGAGGGCAGCTCATCGCCTTTGGTGAGCTCCAGGCAATCAGTCTGCAGGGGCACCTGCTGAAATAATGCACGAATGGGCTGCTGAGTCTCTGGGGGAGAGCTACGAATTGGGAGAATGGAGGAGGTGCAGCAGGATGGAAGGAAGGCAGAGCCATCCCAATCCAAAAAGCAAAAGCCCTAAAGGAAATGGCGCCATACACCTGTTCTCCTTCCACTGGGGGAGGGGTGCCTACACCACAGGGGTTGGGGCTGGGGCGCTGGAGCAGGGAGGGGTACGCTGGGAATGAAGGCGAGGCCAAACAGAGGATTTCTAGACATAATTCAGCCTGGATTCCTGTCCTGGCCCTAGGTGCTCTCTGACTCCACTGACTCCCTCTGAGCCTCAGTTTCCTTATCTGTAAAATGGGGTTAGTAAAAATAGTGTCATACACCTGAATTATCACTGTCATTTCTGTTGAGGCAAACCAAGGGTGCCCCTCGGTGTCAGGAAGAGCTGGAGTCGAGTTCTGACTCAGACACTTACACTGGCTACCCTCTCAGACTCCTCGGACAATATTCTAAAACCCCGAAGGCCTGGAGTGGTCATTCAGAGAAGCAGCCTCTGTAGAGACAGGGCCAGTACCAGCCTCCAAACTGTGGCCACCAGGGAGTGGGTAGGGCAGGTCAGCTTGGCGACAGGGCACCCAGAGGGAGGAACAGGGGTGTGGGGAGGACCAAGCTCCCCTCACACCCAGCTGAGATCACTCAGGGCCCCAAACCCAAGAGCCCCAGGAGGACACAGTCCAGTCCTGCTTCCACTACAGATCTCCCATCACCCCCTGAAACCATGGTGCAGGGAAGCGACCTTTGGGAGAGCTGACCCAGCAGCCGCTGCCCTAACTCCTCAGCACTAAAGACCCGGAGTCCTGGCCCTGTCCACAAACTGATAGGATGTTCTCAGTGGAAACGATGGGAGAGAAGAGACATTATCAGATGTTTCCCACAAGGAAGCTCTGGGATGCCCTGGGCCACCTTCACCAGAGCGGGTCAGGCGCCTGACCTGACTGTGTTAGCTCTCAGCTGGGGTCTCTGCTGGCCCTTTGGGTGGCACGAGGGGCTCTTTCTTTGTGTGGACATTGGGCAGGTTGCTCGGCTGTGTGTGTGTGTGTGTGTGTGTGTGTGTGTGTGTGTGTGTGTGTGTGTGTGTTTAGGAAGTGAATAAACAGCTCAAGGGAAGGGGTGTCTGACTGTGGGCTGAACAGTGAGTCTGCTAACCCTCTAACGGCAGTGTCCAGTGTCCAGTGTCCAGGCCCCAGTTCGTGGCCTCAAGGCCTTGAAGGACTTGAAGATCCGAGAGCTTCCCAGGGGAATCTGAACAAGAATGTGAACACGCTCTGTGGAGGTTTACAAAGGCCCTTCTTCAGGGAGATTGGAAGTCCAGGTTTCGGTCCAGTTCACAGATGGGGAAACTGAGGTTTGAAGAAGTGACCTTGTTGCCCCTGCCCCTCACTGCCTGCACCTCGGGCCAATCCCCCATGACCCCTGGACTTGACTGAGTTCCCTCATCTATAAAATGAGAGGCTGGATTGGACGACTTTTCTATCTGTAAAAGTCTGGGGCGGGGGGCGGGGGGAGGAGGGTTAGAGGACAGCAGCGGGGGAGGGGATACTGCCCCAAACTGGGAGCACTCCCAGGACCCGAGTTTGAATCTCAGTCCTCATTACCTGCATGATGCTCCTGCCTTGTTCTGCTCACGGGTAAGAGGAGGGGCCAAGGCAAGATGGTCCCTCAGGCCCCTCCGAGCTGAGGTCTATGTCCGAGACCTAGCTGGCCTCTCCCGCCCTCCCTAGGGTCATGTGGTGTGGGTCAAAGACAAACCCTGGGGCTACAATGGCGGCTGAGGAAAGAGTCTCCCAGAGGCCCTGGGCTTGGATCCCAGCTCGGCCCAGTGTTCCGGGTGTGACCTCGGGCCAGGTCACTCTGCCTGCCAGGCCTCAGGTTCTTCCCTGTAACATTGCACTGGACAGCCTCTGAGATTCCTGTCTCAAGGGAAGTCTGCCCTTCCCTGTCACCCGCTCTGGGTGAAGACAATTGGGATGCAGCCCTCTCCCAGTGGGCTGAGCCCAGCTGGCCCGGCCTAGCCTGGTGGGAGCAGAGGCCAGCTTTCTCATCAACCTGCCGCATGAGGTCATCTCTGTGTCAGTCTGCAAGCATTTATTTGGCATCTACTGTGTGCCTGGCGCTGCCCTGCCTGCTGGGGACACACAAACAGAAACAAAGCAGCCAGAACAATTGGCATTCCCAGCACGGAGTACACATAGTCAGCACCTAATAAATACTTTCTCATTCATTGATTCGTCCTTTCATCACGACACCACTTACTCCTAAAGAAATCGTCACTAAACTGGTGTCTACAAGATAAAATGCAGTTCATGTCTCTAAGGAAGAAGGAAGGGAGAGACTCAAACAAACTGTCAGGTTGGGCCAGGAAAGGTGGCCAACCTGGCTCTGGGGACACTCATAGTGACCTCATCTCAATGGATCCGTATCTTCCAGGATGAGAAGATTATCTGAGATTTGGGAGAAGAGATGAGAGAGGAATGAAACACTCATGGATGGTCTCACCACAGAACCCAGAGTCCTCTGACGTCCCCCTTGGGGGCAGTGCCTTCAGATAAGATGTAGAGAGATGGAGGGGACCCAGACTGTCTGCCGGTCAGACAGTGGTCATCAGGCTTGGACTTGGTGGCACGGTGGGGGGGGGGGGTTCCAACGTCTGAGGAAGACAAGGAAAAATTTCTTTCATCCATCCCACTGAATTTGACCAGTTTGAGTGAACGCCCCCACGGTGTGTTGGGGCGGCAGCCACTTTCCAACAGTTGATGGAGAAAGTGTTTAAGGACATGAATTCCCCACCAGGGTTCTTGTACCTCAATGATGTCATCGCTGGAGGAGCAGGAGAAGAGCTGTGCTGACTGGAGGGAGCTGGTCTGGGGCCATGGACAGACAAAGGCCAATTTTGCAGCTTCTGATCACTCCGAGGGCCACATTTATTGCCAACAGAGAAGGGAGGAACACACTTTAGGGAAATGTTCTGGGCCCTGGTGGTTACTCTCCCACCTTTCTTAGGAGCCGGCTCCCGTGGCTCAATCAATAAATGACCTCATTCGTGCGTGGCAGAAACCCAGAATCAAAAAGGCAAGGAAGGCCGACTGGTCCTCAAGCCTACGGGACCTGGTGGAGGCCAATGGCTGGGTGAATGCAACAAGGCCTACAAGCCCGCAGTCATCTGCCCTGCCCATGACCAGCATCAGCTGTAACTGTGGCTCTGCAAGGATGCCAGCCTGGAAAGTCTGGGAGCTCCCCACACGGAATCTGAAACCACACGTCCTCTCTTGAGGACAGAAAAGAGCCCCACCCCCCCACCCCAAACCCTTGAGGAGCTGGCCCTCACTGAGGCAGGGAGTCTGGAGTCATCGTCTCTCCATCACTAAGGAGTGGCTCGCGCAAATTCTCTGCCAGAGCATCAGGGTACGCACCTGTTCAGTGCGGCTCCTTGGACTTCCCCAGTCTTACAGGAGCAACACCAATGGGAGGCAACCATACTTTGTCCCACAGTGGTACAAAAGGGAGCAAGGACCCTCCACAGTAGAAGGGTCTTGGCACTCCAGCACTGGTGACCTTCCAAAGAGCAGAGGCTGAGGGCGGAGGGATTCTCAGCTTGGGGCCCCTCCTTGCGTTTGCTTCTCCCTGGTGCCCTCTCTCTGGGTGTGCTCAACCACCTAAACTCAATTGTGAGAGTGGCCTGCCTCCCCAGAGGACTCTGTGTGAAACCACCAGCTCCCACACCCAGCCCCAGGAGAATGTGCGGTTGCTGCTGGCAGGGGCTGCTTTCTTCTCTCTGATTCCCTTGCACAGTGCTTGGGACACCACTGTTTCGGAAATGGGTGTGGGATGGAAAGCCCTGCTGAACCCAGGCTCGGCTTCTGTGGGACGTCAGGCGAGTCACACACCGGTGCTCTGGGACTCTATTTTCTGATCTGTGGCAAAAAGTAAGAAGTCGAGGAGATACCCACCTATTGGGGAATGCCTGAACAAGCTGTGGTATATGACGGTGATGAAATACGACCATACCATAAGAAACGACAAGTAGGAGGACTTCAGAAAGGCCCGGAAAGACTTGTATGGACTGATGTCCAGTGAAGTGAGCAGAACCAGGAGAACGTTGGGCACAGAGACAGCCATATTGTTTGACGAAGAACTGGGAATGACTGAACTATTGTCAACAATACGAGGATCTGAGACAATCTCACCGACTATTGATGAAGGATACTCTCCATCTCTAAAGAAAGCACTGATATTGATGGGACACAGACTAAAGCAGGCTAGTTTTTCACTTTCATTTTTTATTCAAGCTTTCTTATTCAAAATGACTGATGCGGCAATATTTTACATCACTGCACATATATAACCCATGTCTGATTGCTTATCACCTCAGGAAGGAGGGGAGGAAGGGATAGAATTTGGAACTCAAAATTTTAAATAAAACTGTTTGAGAGAGACAGAGAGACAGACAGAGACAGAGACAGAGGGGTGGTACTGCTATGGTGCCAGGGTCTTGGTATATTTCTGACAGTCCATACGGAGAAGATTTGGCCATTCACCGATGATGTTTGGCAGGTAGTGAGAAGGATGTCAAGGTGATGTCTGGAGTCTGCTTCACTTGAGCTTGAGAAACCAGAGAGAAGCGATCTCATGCCCTCAGTGAGCAGGAGAGCCGGGAGGGAGGTCACGGGTCTGATCCAGGAGTGAAATGAGGAAAGCACCGTGAAGGTGACTGGACAAGACCCAGCGAGGTCGTGCTGGGCTCTCATTTGAACCAGATGATCTTGGAGCTTCGGCAGTTTTGAAATTCTCTGAGTGATGAAGGGAGGATCTGTGTGGACTTTGTCTCCTGAGCTTTCCTTGAAGCCCCACAAAAGGGCTCTCTCTGGACGGCTGAGCTTGCGCTAGGCTGAAGATGTTCCAGAGAGGATGGATGCCAGGGAGAGGCAGACACGAGGTGGCTCCAAGCGGAGAATCCCTCCACCCTCGGCCCCTCCTCTTTGGAAGGTCGCCATTGTCGGAATGCGGAGACCTTCTACTTTGGAGTGCCCTCATTCCATTTCTTTCTTTCTTTTTTTTTTTTTGGCGAGGCAATGAGTTAAGTGACTTGCCCAGGGTCACACAGCTAGTAAGTGTTAAGTGTCTGAGGCTGGATTTGAACTCAGGTCCTCCTGAATCCAGGGCCGGTGCTTTATCCACTGCGCCACCTAGCTGCCCTTCACCTTGTTCCATTTCATGACACCATCATGGACAAGTTACCAGAGCTGTTCTTTAAAGGGAGCTCAGGATTCTAAGAAAACAGACCTTGGCAGTTCTGACCCCAATTCCTGGGGAACCATTGCCAAGACCTGCAACAGGACACGTAGCTCTGACTCATAAATCCAAGGAGTCCATGGTGTCTGCCAAGCCTGAAGGAGAGGCAGCTTTGTCCTGAAACAAAGACTCCGGGACACCCCCAGAGTTCCTGTGTGCCCCCCCAATTGTCCAGCATGTCTGGGGGGTGCACTCCAACCCTCCCCTACGGCGACTCCCTCAGCATCACTGGGCATATCTCCTCCAGCCTGCTTTTCTGATCATCATTTCTTACTGAGATTATTGCAAATGGCCTCCTCAGTCAGTCAGTGGACAAGCACTTATTAAGTGTTTACTGTGTGCTGAGTGCGGAGGATACAAAGAAAGACAAAAGACCATCTTTGCTCTCCAGGAGGATGTGGGTCTCCCTGGTGCCTGTCTCCCTCATCTATCCTCCACATCCCTGCAAACTGATATTCCTAATAGAGATCTGACCATGGTACCAGCTCCCTCCTGCTTCTGGTAGACTACAAGTGTCAGCCTAGAGCTGGCCACAAGCTGACTCCCACGTGGCTTCTCCAGTCTGCTTTCAGATTGGATGTAAAGGCAGGGTCCTCTGCTGGCAGCCTCACTGAGCCTTCTCCCGGGCATGGCTTCCAGCTGGGGACCTTCAGGGGGTGACAGACCTTTCCCAGACATCTGGAGAACTGTCTTGGCTTCTGGGGCCAGGAGCACCCACTCACAGAAAGCTGACCTTTGGGGTAGCTAGGTGGCACAGTGGAGAGAGTACGGGCTCTGGATTCAGGAGGACCTGAGTTCAAATCTAACCTCAGACACTTGATACTTACTAGCTGTGTGGCCCTGGGCAAGTCACTTAACCCCAATTGCCTCACCCCCCCCAAAAAAAGAAAGAAAGTTCACCTTTTTGAATGACAGGGAGGCCCCAAGGCCGCACCCCCACTGTCCCCAGGGCACCCTGGGGGCATTGTCCAGGACAGAGCCTGAGAGCCTCAGCCTCTGTTCTTTTTGTCTGTGTGTGGCTGAAAGTCCTCAAGGCTCCTGCTCAGGCCTGAGAGGCCTGCTCCCCCCACTGTGTGGCACCCCTATGACACCCCAATAAACAATGACCCGATGAATTTATTCAGGAAGGGCCGTGTGCCCCACCGAGGCTGGCAGCCAAGCCAGTGCCAAGCCGAAGGCGGGCGTCAAACCCCAAGCGTTTCCCAGCTCACAAAGACCTCCCGGCTTCACTTTCCCGGGCTTTGGTGGCCATGAACCCTGACCTACCCAGGACCATCAGGTCAGACTTCCCAGGCAGCTGAATGGGTGTGATCTCCAGGCTCCATGTAGCATCACAGCAGGGCCGGGTAGCCAGGGCAGCCGTCCTGCACTCCAGCGGTGCCCAGAACCCAAGCACAGGAGGGACTGCTATGACTTCTGCGCTCACTCTGGGAAGTCCCAGGACCCAGGACTCCGAGCCAACTGTTACACTGTAGGCAATGGCGAGCAGTGGGGGATGGGAAGACATTCCGAGGGTCATTGAGGTAGACCTAGAACTAAGTGCCTCAAGCACGGGAGCTAGGGCAGCTCCAGGGATGCTCGGCCAGGGGCTGTTGGGACACAAGGCCGAAGAGAAAGGCCCAGGAGGGATCTCGCAGGCAGCGCGGGCAGGGGCGCCTCCGGGCGCTGTCCTTGGTGCCCAGGCCCCTGGGAGGAGCTCTGAGCCTTCGGGGCGGGTGTGCGAGGGAAGGGAAGGCTGCCGCAGAGAGTTAGGAAGAGAGTGAAAGGTCAGGTGCTGTAAGTTGCACTGACATCCCTCATCAGACGCACGGCAGGAAGCATCTGGGAATCCTAAATCCTGAGGGCTGATTCCTCCCCCCAGCCCCTGCTCCAGGTGTGACGGGGGCAGTGTGGGTGTGTGTGTGGGGTATAGGAAGGGGCTCTCTCAGACAACAAGGATGATCAGAAGCCTGCTTCCTGGCAGCCAGGCGGCAGCCACAGCCCCCCCCTCACAGGCTCCCATCATTCACTAAGTCTCCCTGCTCTTCCTTCCCAGGACTCTGCTGAGGGCGGGGGGGAGGGGGGGCACTCGGTCACTGCATCACTCTCTTCTGATCTGTCAGACTTGTCCATGACACTCACCTAAAGGCACAGAGCTCACCTGGGACAGAACCAGAGTGACCAGACTTTCCCATTAATTGCAATAAGAATCATCTTGATCATAACAATAGGCAGCATTTATCTGGAACAATTTCACTCACTTTCGCCTCAGAGGTCTTGCTTGCACATTGGCTCTAGGTGTTTGGGCTCAGTGGGGGTGGGGTGGGGTTCTCTGCTAGGGGGAGGAGGAGAGATGATACTTGACTGACACTGGTCAGCTCATTTCACCATCTCTTATTCATTCCTACATTTGAAAAAAAGAAAAAAACATTCAAAGATAATTCCAGGAGCTGACTTTCCCCATCAAATTTCAACTCCCACTCATATAAATGAGTGAGTTAGCTCAGAAAAAACCCAGAAAGAGAGCCTGTTCTTGACAAAGGAATATAGTTTGGTGGAAAGGGTGGGTGCCTGCCTCCTGGTTGTGGCCACATCAGGGCCCCCTGCCAGTCATGCGGGTCCTGCTCTCCCTTCTACCTGCGACCTCTCAGTCCTACAGTCTTGGACGAAGTGAGTCATGTCCTGGGGTTCACTCAAGATAAGCCCATGGAGGAACATGAGGGTTGAGGGCTGAAGCCAGAGCAGAACACAGAGAAGCCCTTCCCTGCCCCCACCAAAGGGTGCTCCCGGCTGGCTTCCCAGACAGTGCCAGGCAGCAGATGGACCTGGACAGCCTGGGCCATGAATGAGGCCCTGCCCGCCATCCTGGCTGCAGAAAACCGAGGGTGAAAGAACTGAGACCAGTATCTGTCCTCTGGAGCAGGACGACGGCCCTCCCGATGATTCCCTGTCCTTATGCACGAGCTAGTGCCAGCAGCAGAACTGGAGCAGCTGTTTCCATGACTTTCATGATTTCATTTGGGTGGGGTGAGAACCTGAAGGGAAGAGAGAGGGCAGAGCGGAGGAAAGGAAGAGGAAAGGGGGGAAAGGGAGGGGGGAGAAAGGAGAGGGGGGAGGGAGGGAGGGAGAGGGGGGGAGACGGAGAGGAGAGGACAGAGAGAGGAAGAGAGAGGTTGAGAGAGAAAGGAGAGAGAGAGAGAGAGGAAGAGAGAGGGAGAAAGAGGGAGAGGAGAGGAAGGAGAGAGGAAGAGAGAGATGGAGAGAGAAAGGAGAGAGAGGGGGGAGGGAGAGAAAGAAAGGAGAGGGGGGAGGGAGAGAGAGAGAGAGAGAGAGAGAGAGAGAGAGAGAGAGAGAGAGAGAGAGAGAGAGAGAGAAGAGGAGAGGAGAGGAGAGGAGAGGAAGGAGAGAGGAAGAGAGAGATGGAGAGAGAAAGGAGAGAGAGAAGGGGCGGGGAGAGAAGGAGAGAGGGAGAGAGCAGGGAAGGAGCCTTGTCCTCAGGGTCTGGGACTTCCTCACTGACCGGGTTGCTAACCAGGCCACTGGAAGGGCTCCCAGAACCATTGAGAAGAGTTCTCACCTCCGCTGTATGCAGATGGTTAATCGCTCTCCAAGAACAACAGAAGGCCTGTCCTCTGGAGGAGTGAGCCCGTGGAAGTTTTTGTTTCCATAGTCCCTATTTCCATACTTAGGGGACCTGTGATTCCATTGGCCCGGCTGTCCCCTGTCTCCCTGCCCCCATACAGGTCTCAGCCTCTTGAGGCCTCAGTAAATAGGCTTTGAGAGTGGCTGGGGCTGGTGACCAGCCTTCTGCTGAGCTGCCTCTGGGACCACACTGGGCTGGTCCTCAGACAGAGAGCAGCAGCTTCCCAGGCTAGCAGGGGCACAGGGCCCTGGTCTGAAGCCATCCCAGCTTGGGGGGGGGGGGCAGCCGGAGCTGGTGCTCTGCTGGCCCGGCAGGGAGGCCCGGCCCCTCGAACGCTGGGAAGCACCTTGGAGGAGGTCAGTGAGAAGTCTGAAATGCCTCCCACCTCCACTTAGCCAAAGGTGTCTTTCCCCAGGTTCATGTTCCCCTTTTCTGACTGATCCCGCGCCTGAACTCTAGGAAGAGCCGGCAGCCAGCCCAGCTTGGGCTATGGGGCTCCCTGTGTTCTGAACCAAAGGGAAGAAGGAAGGGAAAGGCGTGAGGGCATAGGAATCGCGACAGCAGCAGCTGAGGCGACAAAGCCATTTCAGCCGGCCTTCCTCAGAACGACGAGAACGACAGCCAGCGTTTGTCAAGCGCTTTTCAGTCGGCTGAGTTTGGTTTTGTTTTTGACACACTAACTCATCGGGTCTCAACAGTAATGCCCTGAAATGGGTGTTGTTGATCCTCCTTTTCCAAATGATGACCCGGAGCCCAAGAGAGGCTGAGCTGCCTTAGCCAGGGCCTCCAGAATTTGGTGAAATGTCAGAAGCCAATAAACTGGGCCAGCCACTGCCATCTGTGTGGGGGCCGGAGACAAATTAGAGCTGACGCTTCCCTCAGTAAGCAGTCCCCTCAGGGTGCCTGAGTGGGAGGGTTATTTGTTTTCTTTTCTCTTCCCAGTCAAAATGTCTTATCACAGAGTTAGGAAGAAAAGCAGGAGAGAGGGTGGCCCCCAAACCCAGTGAGGAAAGAACATCCAGGAGAAGAGTGTTTGAGGAGTCTCCACTCACTCCTCATCTCTCTTTGGTCAGGTCACTAGACTGGGAGTCAGGAAGAGCTGAGTTCTAATCCTGTCTCAGAAACTCCCTAGACTTCCCTGGGCAAATCACTTGGCCTGTCTCTGCCTCAGTTTCCCCATCTATTGGATGAGCACAGTAACAGCACCCACCTCACAGGGTTGTGATGTATAAAGCGATGGGTAAATCTTGTGATTCCATACAAATGCTACATATTCTCATCCTTATTTGGTCCTAACGGGATGAGAAATGAGCCCCACCAGCATGTCGACAAGGAGGAAACGGGCCTCTACCTCATCTTCAGGATAGCTTCTTGTCCTAGGAAGAAGCCCAAGAATGGAGGGGGCAGCACTCGGCCCCCTCTGCCTGAGGCTGCTGGGACACTTTCCAAACAAGGGAAGCGTGTTCTTGTGGAAGGGTCTCCTGAGTATCACGCTAGTCTCTCACAGATGTTTGTTTCCCTCTTCATCCGAACCTATTTCTTTCCTGCTTGAGCTGGGAGGGGATGAAAGCCCTGGTAATACCATGGGGTGGCACCGTACTAAGCCCTGAGTCTGATCCTCCGGAAGCTGCTGTGGCTGTTAGCTAACGGCTTCCTCCAAATGTCAATCATTCAGGCACAGACTGGACTCGGGCCTCGAGGGTCCTTTCAGCTCAGAGAGGCTGGCATCGATTTAGCAACATTGGGCTTGCCCAGTGCTCTGCACTCTATCTCACTGGCTTCTAACGACAACTGTGGGGTTTGAACAGGCCGAACACTAACGTCCCCATGTTCCAGAAAAGGAAATTTAGACTTTATAGCTTGTGGCGTGGGCTTCTGAAGCAATTAAGCGGGAAAGCAGGCCTTGGTTTTAGACCTTAACTCCACCTCCTGCGGCTGCCCCAAAGCCTATGAAAACTTGGCACGAGCCAATGACAAGAGGCCTCTCATCCATTCACTTCGTTGTGCTTCCCACCAGAGCCATGACTAGGGTGGGGTAGCTGGGGCCTCTCCTGGATTGCAGGGTTTAGAGACCTCTGAAAGGACATCTACTCCTTCAACATGGTGGAGACAGAGGCTGGCCACTTCCTCCCCACTTCAGCCGCTCTCCAAGTGAGCTCCTGCCCTCCTCTTCCAACCATTAGTCTCTAAGCCAAAGTTTCTGCCAGGGAGGGAGAGAGAGACAGAGACAGAGACAGAGACAGAGACAGAGACAGAGAGACAGAGACAGAGACAGAGAGACAGAGACAGAGAGACAGAGAGACAGACAGAAACAGAGACAGAGACAGACAGACACAGAGACACAGAGAGACACAGAGACAGAGAGAGACACAGAGACAGACAGACACAGAGACAGACACAGAGACACAGAGAGACAGAAACAGAGAGGAGTCGGAGACAGACAGACAGAGACAGACACTCAGACAGACAGACAGGAAAAGGGATGTTGACCTCATGGTAGAGAAGGGTTGGCAATACCTGAGCCTTGCTGATTGGTAGAGAGAAGCTTGCTGCTATGAGACAAGTGAAGATTCTCACCTAGAAGAAAACATGTAAAGAAGAGCAGAGTTATCACCCCAGAACCAGAGATGAAGGTCCTAGGAGAAACAAGGCACCCAGAAGAGATTTGTCCCCCAGCCTTGGTTTCATTCTGATGGGTTTCCTCTACCTAGCCAGTCAAGGACAGCTACTGATGCCTCGACTACCATCTCTTCTGGGGGGTGACTGGGAAGCCTCTCTTTCAGGAGAGTGACAGGGCTTTGAATACACAGTCTCAGGCTATAAGTCACCTCCCCAAGTCAGGCAGCTGCCAGTAGAGACCAGGGCGCTTCTGTAGACGAAGATGAAGCCCATTCCTTTGGGCTCCCCGTGTCTGAGACTGACCCAAAGGTCACATCACAGCCATAACAATTTCACCTTTGTGCTCCTCTTAAATGTGCTCTCCTCTCCTCTGACATGCCCTGGTACATACAGACCCTCACCCCCTCAAGCCGGGACCATTGCAGTAGCTCCTGCCTCCAGCTGCCCCCCCCTGCCCCCACTCTAATCTATCCTTCTTTCAGCCACTAAAGTGATGTTCCTGAAGCACAAGTCTGGCCATGCCGTCACTCCCCAACTCCTCAAACTCCAGAGGCCATTACCTCCAGACCAAGGACAAAACCCTCTGGTGTTCAAAGCCCTTTAAAACCCAGCCCCCTCCTGTCTTTCTGTTCTTCTCACATCTCGCTCCTCAACACACTCTTCCATCCAGTGACCCCGACCTCCTGACTGTTCAATGAACAAGACCCTTCATCTCTCAGCCTCTGTCATTCTCCATGGTCCTCCATGCCTGGAATGCTCTGCCTCCTCTTCTCAGACTACCAATCTCCCAAGCTTTCTTTAATTCCCACCTAAAAACTCTTCTTGTACCGAAATCTTTTGTTATTATTATTATTATCCTTCTCTTTGTAAAATTTTATTTTTTATTTCATTAAATATTGCCCAATTGCATGTAAAGACATTTTTTTTTAAGTGAGGCAATTGGGGTTAAGTGACTTGCCCAGGGTCACACAGCTAGTAAGTGTTAAGTGTCTGAGGCCGGATTTGAACTCAGGTACTCCTGACTCCAGGGCCTGTGCTCTACCCACTGCGCCACCTAGCTGCCCCATGTAAAGACATTTTAACAATCATTTTTTCAAATTGTGAATTACAAATATTCTCCCTCCCTCTCCATTCCCTTTTAAATTCCAGTGTTTTCCTCCAATTAACTTTTTCCTATTTATCCTGCATATTGATTAATTCATTATGTATTTAGGCATATACTATGCATATATTTATTTGTATGCTGTCTCCCTCATTTCATTATGAGCTCCTTGAAGGCAAATGTCGCCTTTTGCCTCTTTTTGTATCTCCAGTGCTGAGAGCTATTCCTGAGCACATCATAGGCACTTAATAAATGTTGATGGATTGATTGAAATAACAATCTGACTTAATGTAAGAAATTTCTTATTATTCTTTTTATAACCCTTATGGCAATCCTATGTTCCCAAAACCTGTTTCAGGGACGTTATTTAAATAAAAAAACAAAATCATGAACTCTGTAGTGGCTTGGACACTGATACAAGCCTTGATCTCATAGTTTTCTTTGCTTGGCATGTGAATGAGGTGAGGGCAAGAACCAAATCTAGATAAAGAAGTGAAGATGTCACCGTCCAGCCCTTTGGTTCACATGCCTGCCTTCACTGTCCAGATTTGCCAGAAACCACCCCCTTGGGTTCCCTTTTGTCCATCATAGTGGTGCTATTTACTAACAGTATAAATAATGCCACAATAATAGTGAAAACAATTTCTTTTCGGCATTGACCTGGGCACCCAAAATGTTCTTCCTGGGCAGGGAAGTTCCTTTGAATCTACTTTTGCTAGTCCCTGCTTAGTTCTATTTCATGATCATTTGATGTGATTCCTTCCTTCTACTGTAGCCGCTGCTTCTTCACTGCCCACTCCGGTCCATCCTCCAACCAACTGTCAAATTCATCTTCCTAAAGGGCAGAACAGACCAGGCCACCCACTCCCTCCTCGATCTGTTCCCTGCACCTCCAGAGTCAAATAGAAAATCCCCTGCCCTTTCCTCCTTTCCCAGTCTTCTTCTTCTCCTTCTTCTTCTTCTTCTTCATGGAGCAATGAGGGTGAAGTGACTTGCCCAGGATCACACAGCCAGTAAGTGTCAAGTGTCTGAGGTCGGATTTGAACTCAGGTCCTCCTGAATCCAGGGCCGGTGCTTTATCCACTGCGACACCTAGCTGCCCCCCTTTC
This sequence comes from Dromiciops gliroides, assembly GCF_019393635.1. Lineage (NCBI taxonomy): Eukaryota > Metazoa > Chordata > Mammalia > Microbiotheria > Microbiotheriidae > Dromiciops > Dromiciops gliroides. The sequence continues at coordinate 3,008,907 of NC_057863.1, read as the reverse complement.
CAGTCTTCTTAACACCTCGCTCCCCTCCAGGGATTCTGCAGTCCGGTGAGTGACACCAGCCTCCTCCCCACAACACTCCATGTGCCAGCTTGGCTCATTTTCTCTGTGCCCCTCACACCCGGGCTATTCTTCCTGCCGCCTCCTGGGCTGGCCTGCCTTCCTTCAGGTCCCAGGCGCAGCTGCATCGTCTAAGCCATTGATTCTGCCAGGCTTTGCCCCTTCCTCTTCCTCTCGTTGATACGCTTTCCTTTGGACCAAGGCCATGAGCACCCTGGGAGCCCACCTCCCATTACCCACCTCGACTTCCCAAGGTTTCCTTCCCTAGCCTTTCTTCCCAGCTTGCTTGTTTAGTTCTCCCTTCCCTTTGCGACTCCTGCAGGACCCAGGCCCACAGAGGAAATTCTTTCCCCAGAACCAACAGGATCTCCCCAAACCCTCCAGCAAACCCCCATGAGGCCAGGCCACTGGACAGGTGACGCTGGCTTCCTCCTGTCCGGGCTTCAGCAATCGTCCAAGGGCAAGTAGCTTCCTGGGGCAAGTTCAGAAAGCTGCTTCAATCGGCCTCTGAGTGGGCAGCCCGGGCCAGCTCCATTAGCTCAGCCTGACGTCTTTCTGGGACATGACAGCGAATCAGAGGACAAGCCAGATACTGAGACAGGGCGGACCTGCTGTGTGCCCTGAGTATAGTTTAAGCCGAATCAGCAAAACTGCCTCTCAATCGGCATGGAGAGCTGCCCAAGGCAGGATGCCCGGGAGGAGTGGGGCGGGGTTCTGATGGAGCAGCACTCTCCCCCATCCCCCTACTTTAAGAAGAGCAGGCAGAAGGGATCCTGGATCTCTCCACTCACATCTCTGAGGGAGGCTTTCTCTGGTGGTCTCTAGCCTGGGAAGCAGGGAGGGTGGAGGTCTTTGTACCCACTAGTACAAAGTGACCCCTATGCCTAGAGATAATGGATTTGCTTGTGAGGTTTCAGTCCATGACAAAGGTCTCCCTTTCACCTTAGTTTTTTACTCTGCAAAGCTAGAGAGCTTAATAAAGACTGTGCGTATAGATTATAAGGAAAATTCGCCAAATAAATTAATCGCCCAGCAATCCAAAGATTATTAAGTCATTGACTGGTCTCCCAGCCAGCTGAATATGATGGAAACAATTAGCCACGGGTCCCAGGTGAGCCCTTGTGACAACTTTTGTCAATGCTTCTGATACCGGTTTCACTTGCCTACCTTGCTGGCCAAAGGTGAGCAGGCAGAGAGGAATGTGATTGGTTGAAGAGAAGAGTATAGGAACTTTTGGAGGTTAAGGAGAGCAAGTGAAATGGTACCCTGCCATTGGAGCCTGGCATCTTCCCCTCCCTGGCCACCTGGAGAGCACTGTGAGATCCAAACCCTCATCCCTACATGGAAAATGCAAATACTCACTAGTTGTTGGGAGAAGGAAGGGCACACAAATTATAGGAATGCCCCCTGAAAAGCTCTGGGCATTGAGGTGTAGAGATGGTGGCTCCACAGATACATGAGTCATGCGCCTAGGGAACCTGCCATGCTTCGGGAGACAGGAGCAAGAGCAGTACTACAGACTCCTGAGAGACACCAACTGTATACTCTGTACCCCAACATGGGAGGTCTTTCCATGAGTAAAAGCCCTGGGGGAGTTGCCTTGGTGCTTACTCCCAAAAGGATGGCTGGGTGGCTGGCTGGGTGAGTTGATGGAGGTAGGGGGAGGCTGGACTGGGCCTGCCTACCCCAGAGGTCTTCCACCCTATGGAGTGCCATGCAGGCTGGGGCACGGGGTAGGAATGCCTCCAGGTGATGCATACATTTTATTTACTTTGATCTTCTCTGGTATTCTGACGAAAGTTTTATACACTGTTTTATAAATGGGAAAAAATGAAACCTACAACCTGCAGTTCAATGAAGGGAAGAAGCCAATAGGACAGAGGCTGGAGCCATAAGATCTAATTCGGCAATCCAACTCCAAGCCAATGAGATCAGATTCTAGCCCCTACAAAGGGGAAAGAAAAGGAGGTGAAGCAGACAGCTGTCTGAGAGCCAGAGAGAGCCTGCTCGTGACAGGTAAGGATGAGCATTTGATTGAGACACCCCCCCCACCCCCGTCCTCAACGAACAGGGTGAGACTCTGGCTATAACATCCTCCAGCCCTCCAGCTGCCACTGGGGCTGCATGTGGCGTTCCTTTAAATGGGAATTTTAAGTTTATGTAGAGTAGCCCACAAGATTCCCATTGCTGGGATATTGATCATTTTGGTAGTTTCCCCCATAGGAATCCTCCTTGCTAAAGCTACCCAGTTTTATTACCCTTCATGATCATGTGCTTAAGGACTGATGTCAGGGGAAGCTAGGTGGCACAGTAGATAAGGCACTGGCCCTGGATTCAGGAGGACCTGAGTTCAAATCCAGCCTCAGACACTTGACACTTACTAGCTGTGTGACCCTGGGCAAGTCACTTAACCCTCATTGCCCCACAAAAACAAAACAAAAAAAGGACTGATGTCACCTGTGCTCTGACTGTAGACATTGTGATTACAAGGGCAGCCCCAATAAGCAGAAGAGATATTAAGGTTCTCTTCAAGACTGGAATCAAATCCACGTGAGAGATTTTTCACAGGAGGAGCTTCTACACAAGTTGTTGGTGGTTCAGAGTCTTGGCAGGGAGCCTGGGATCAGTTCCTCCACCTTCTACAGCACAAAGGGCAGGAATCCCCCTGCCTTTGTGCCATGTGGGCTGACTCCCACAGAGGCTGCCAATCAAGAGGGCAGTGGAACCAGAGAGCATCATGTTGGTCTGTCTCAATGAGGGCTGAGCTGCAGGTGTCCTGAGCCTGATTGGTCTTGGGACAGTGGAGTGCATTCAGTGAGCCTCTGGACACAGCAAAGTCACTGAAGTGCAGAGCTGACAGCAGAGAGAGGCCCAGGATGGAGAAAGATGTCCTGCAAAGCACCTTCTCCCAGGTGGGTTGTGGGCATCAGACGGGGGCCACCAGTGATAGACCAGAGCAGAGAGCAGGAGGCCAGAGGACACAGGACAAGATGTGGAATCACGGGAAGGGTTGTTCTACCCAGAAAGACAAGGGACTGTCGGATGGCGGCCACAGAGGTCTGATGCAAGGACTTTCCCACTGGAATGTGGCCAGGAGATAGGACAATATTTTGCCCTACCTGTGGGCTGGACAGCTACACATGCCTGAGAGCACTTGAGACAAGACTTGGGGTGTTAATTGATCAGAAACTGGCTGAGACTGCACTGGCTATAGGAAATAAAGCTGTGGTTGGGGTGGGGGCTGCCCTGGACCCCAAAGAAACTAAGCTGAGTCTCATCCAGAGCCTCTGACCAGATTTAGGAGCACGCGCAGCAGCGGCGACCATGAAGGTTGGCAGAGAAAGGGTGCCAATGGTGCTTGTCTCTCAGAGAGAAGGGTCACCCCCACTGAGTCTATATCTCTGGGGCTTCAAGCCTCCTAAGGAAGTGGTATGGGTCAACAGGAAGGTCAGAGGCCCATCGATGTAGAGCTTCAAGGGCACTTGGAGGTCATTGAATCCAACCCCCTTATCTTACAACCTCCCCAACAAATGGTCATCTGGTCTCTGCTTCCAGGCTTCAGGGAGGGGAAGCCCACTTGTTGACCCTACAACAGCCTGTGCCCCTGTGAGATGGCTTTAACTGGTAGGAGTGGCCCCCAGACTGAATCTGCCTCCTGGACACTCTCCCCACACCCCCCTGGCTCAGATCCTCGGAGAGTCACCACCCATGTCCTGGGCTGCTTTCCACCTAGGCAGGGCAGGAGCTGCTCAGAGTGGCTTGGACCTGTTTGGTCAGGAGGACATTTCTCACTCAAACCTGTTGCTTCCTTCAGGTATGACTTCAGAGCATGGCTCAGCACCTGGGACACACAGGGCCGAGGACCTCACTGCCCTTGGAAGCCCAAGGGCCCCCTCAGTACCCCCAGAGGATGTGGGGGCTTGGGGATACAGAGGCTATGAGAGAGACATCACCCAGTTTGTGGGACGGACCCATAGGCCCCTGGGGTTCAGGTTGAAACCTCTCTCAATCATAAACCCTCCCATGATTTATGAAGGAAAGAAATCATTTGGTTGGCAGTCACCCCTTCCCTGGGACAGACTGACATGAGTTAGCATCAACTGAGGGTGACACATTCCACATGGCAAATTAACCTCAGTCCATCACACTGAAGTTGCCCCATTTGTCTGTGTCAATGTTTTCATTTGTTACAGGCCCAGGTTGTGAATGGACTCAGATGCAGCCATGGTTTAGCTCCCAGGTAGCCCCACCCTGTGTTGTGCCCCGATCTCCTGTGGCAGCTCATCCTTCTCCTTGCTGGTCACCAAGCCCTGAACTCACAATGAGGGGCCCAAGAGTTCAGGGCCATTCTTCCAATCCTGAGGCTTCAACAATTCCTTTTTGGAGGCAGGAAGGGCTGGCCCCCTCCCCAGAAGTAGACCAGTCACTCTGTTCCCACTCTGGGGGCTCTGTGCTCATTGCACTGATTTCTTGGGGACAGCTGGGGTGAGAGTTACCTTAGGAGGCTGAGGGTCTGCCCCTAGGCATGGCGTGGGAACTGCCTGCTTTCCACCCCACCCATGACCAAGAGCTGCCCTCCTTAAACCCAAGCTTGTTACCTCCCTAAGATGCTGCTTACCACAAAAAATGCCCACTCCATTGGCCACAAGGGGGGTTGGACAAGAGCCGATGGATGGAAGGCTGAGAGTGTATCTGAACTCCTGGGAAACCAGCAAGTCCGGTGACTGTGCACCAACAGGTCATGATCCCACAGGGAAGGCAATGAATGCCAGGATAATCGAATGAATGCATCAACATTTATTAAGCACCTCCTGTTCACCAGATACTGTGCTAAGTGATGAGGATACAGACACAGATGTGAGATAATCCTTGCCTTCAATGAACTGCCATTCTCAGTAAGAGGAGACAGCATATAGAAGGGAGTGGGGACCAGGGAAAGGATTTGGAGTCTGAGGAGAATCAGAGATAGTGGCTGGAGTCCCTGGGAAGCCAGTCACCATGGGTTGTCCTTCGGTGCAGCAGTGGTCCTCTTGTTTTGATTATTTTTGACCAGAGCAAAAGCAAGGCAGGGGAGGGGGGCGGGGGGGGGGAGTGGATACAGGGGATGAAAGGGATACACAGGTAACAGGAAAGTTAGCGAGATGCCCATGTTGGGTAGACCCTGGTGGAGGATAGATGGGTTTGTGAAACAGAGTCTAATGAGGGAAATATAGTGCATTAGGTGAGTATCCACTCACTCACCCATTAATCAATATGGAAGAAGGAAAACGGCAGGAAAATCATTGAGGATACTCTAGTCACATGGACACCTTTGGGGATGGTACAGTCTGAGGTTTTCATAAGAGTCTAAGAGATGTGCATGACTTTTTAAAAAAATTCAATTTTATTTTATTTTTAGTTTTGAATTTTCTACCTTTCCCTTCTCTCCCCACCCACTGAGAAAGCAAGAACAAACTCCATTACAAATATGTATAGTCATGCATAACAAATGCCCACATTTGTCATGTAAAAAAGTGTTATATATATATATGTGTGTGTATATATATATCTACACACATATTTATATATATATATATGTATACATATGTATATGCATCAGTCTACAATCTGAGTCCATCACTTCTCTCATTTGAGGCAGCTGGAAGATTTCATCATGAATCCCCCAGAACCATAGTTGATCATTGAGTTGATCAGAGTTCCAAAGTCTTTCTAAGATGTTTGTCTTTATAGCATTGTTGTTATTTCATAAATTGTTTTCCTTGTTCTCCTGGCTCACTTCACTTTGTAACAGTCCATACAAATCCATCTAGGTCTTCCCTTCATGATTTATTACAGCACAATAGTATTCTATCATACATACATATATCTAAGTATGTGTGTTATATACTTGTTCAGTCATTCCTCAATGGATGGGCATCCCCTCTGTTACCAGTTCTTTGCCACCACAAACAGAATTGCTAGAAATTGTTTTGTAAATATGGATTCTTTTTCTCTTCTGATATCATTAGGGCATAGATCTAGTAATAGTATCTCTAGATCAAAGGATATGCACAGTTTAATAACTTTTCAAGTGTAGTTCCAAGTTGTATTCCAGAATACTGGACCAGTGTGTGAACCTCCCCCATTAATGCATTGGTATCCCTGTTTCCCACAATATCTACAGAATTTGTCATTTCGTTTTTTGTCGTCTTAGCAAATCTATATGAAGTGGTACCTCTGAAGTTTTAATTTGTATTTCTCTGATTATTAGTGATTTAGAGATTTTTTTTCCTCTGTCTATTGATAGCTTGGATTTCCTTCTCTAAAAACTGTCTATCCACATCCTTTAACCATTCATCAATTAAGAAATTCTGACAAATTTGAAACAGTTCCTTACATATCTTATAAATGAGACTTATGGGAGAAACAGTGCAAAGATTTTGTCCCAATTTCTTGCTTCTCTTCTGATTTTTAGCTGCACTGATTTTGTTTGTACAAAGTCTTTTTTTAATGTTATGTAATCGAAATGGTCCATTTTGCCTGCTATGATATTTTGTATCTCTCATCTGGTTGTGAACTCTTCCCCAAGCCAGAGATCTGACAGGTAATTTCTTCCATGCTCCACAAAGTTGCTTATGATATCACCTTTCATATGTAAATCATGTTCCTATTTGGAGCTCGTCTTGGTATAGGGGATGAGATATTGTTCTATACCTAGCTTCTTGAAACAGCTTTCAGTTTTTCCCAATGGTTTTTGCTAAACAGTTCATTCTTGCCCCAATAGTTGGGATCTTTAAGTTTATCAAACATTAGGTTTCCTGCTCATTTGCTTCTGCAAACTGTGTACCTAATCTTTTCTAATGATCAACCTCTTTATTTCTTACCCAGCAACAAATTATTTTTTAAAGTATTACAACTTTCTAGAATGTTATGAGATTGAGATGTATGGGGTGTTCAGGAGGACTAGCACCTCTGGTGTCAGGGCTGCCAAGCCCTTTTTCACAGGGGCTCATCCAACTTGGGTGTCCACCTGCCACCCAACTCTCACCTGTGGCTCCAAGAAGCTGTAGCATGTTCTGAAGCCACACCCTAGTAAAACCATCTCAGCAAGATGGACTAAAACAGGATTAGGCAAAGGAATGCCCATCAATTGTGGAATGCCTGAACAAGCTGTGGTGTATGATTGTAGTGGAATATGATTGTGCCATAAGAAACGATATGCAGGATGATTTCAGAAAGGCCTGGAACGAGTTGTATGAACTGATGTATAGTGAAGTGAGCAGAACCAGGAAAACGTTGTGCACAGAAATAGCAATATTGCTTAATGAACTGTGAATGAAAACTGTTCTCAGCAATACAATGATTCACGACAATCCCAAAGGACTAATGATGAAGCAGACTATCCACTTCCAAAGAAAGAACTGATATTAATGAAACACAAACTGAAGTAGCCTATTTTTCACTTTCTCTCATATTTTCTTTTATTCAAGTCTTTTTTAATACAAAATGACTAATGTGGCATTACTTTACACAATTGCACATGTATAGCCTACATCTGATTGCTTACCGACTCAGGGAGGGGGGAGGGGGGGATAAAATTTGGAACTCAAAACTTTAAATAAAAAATGTTTATTATTTTAAAAAGCAGGATTAGGAAACCAGTAGGCTTCAAACCTGTGAGTGAGTTGGGGAGCTAGTGTCTACCCCAAGCATATGAAGAGTTCTCCCAGGAGAATTAATGGATGAGAACAATTTGTTCCAATGGCCATGAAGGCAGCTGAAGCAGGTACTGTGTAGCACTTATTGCTTGGTCAGACATTGAAGATGCCAGGGTCACGTCGTCTACATTCCGAGCCATCACCAGTCATCCTGACCTTTGTCTTGCCACTGGACTTTGGTGACTCTGGAAGAGAGATCAGGGCTGACAACTTTGTGCAACTCTTCCTCACTTCAATCCAATTCCCCCCATGTCACCTGTGATGTCATTGGTCCTCTTCAAAATGAAGGGCAAACAAGAACAAGGGCTAGGGCAACTTCCTTCCCATTTTCTCTTAATTCCCTTGATATTCTTGAACTTTGATTTCTCCAAATGAATTTTGTTAGTTAAGTAATTCTTTGATAGTTTGATTTGTCTAGTACTGAATAAGTAAATTAATTTAGGTAATATTGTCATTTTTATTACCTTGGCTACACAGGTGTGTGAGCAATTAATATTTCTCCAATTATTTAGATCTGTCTTTATTTGTATAAAGAGCATTTTGTAATTGTGTTCATGTAGTTGTTGTGCAGATCTTAGCAGGTTGACTCCCGAGTATTTCATACTGCTTACAATTATTTCAAATGGAATTTCTATTCCTTCCAATTGGATTTTATTGGTTAATATACAGAAATACTGATGATTTGTGTGGGTTTATTTTGTATCCTACACCTCTGCTGAGGTTGTTAATTGTTTCAGTTTGGTTTCTTTATTTTTGTTTTTGTTTTTGCAGGACAATGGGGGTTAAGTGACTTGCTCAGGGTCACACAGCTAGTAAGTGTCAAGTGTCTGAAGCCACATTTGAACTCAGGTTCTCCTGAATCCAGGGCCAGTGCTCCATCCACTTCGCTACCTAGCTGCCCCCTCAGTTTGTTTTTTTAGTTAAATTTCTAGTGTTCTCCAAGTAAGCCATCACATCCTCTGTAAAAAGTGATACTTTTTTATTTATTTAGAATTTTATTCCCCCCTGCCAAATTACATGTAAAAACAATTTTAGTGTCCAGTTTCAAAACTTTGTGGTCTAAATTCTCTTCCTCCCTCCTTTCCCACCCCACCCCAAGAACACAAGAATTTCAATATGTTATACATGTGTAGTCATGCAAAATATTTCCACATTAGTCAGGTTGTGAAAGAAAACAGACCAAAAAAATTAAGAAAAAGAAACTAAAAAAAAGTTTCAATATTTATTCAGACACCATCAGTTCTTTCTCTGGAGATGGATAGCATTTTTCAGAAGTCCTTCAGATTTGTCTTGGATTCTTGTATTGTTGAGAGTAGCCAGGTCATTTACAGCTGATCATCTTACAATATTGCTGTTACTTTGTATACAGTACATCTCACTTTGCATCAGCTCATGTAAGTCTTTCCAGGTTTTTCTAAGAGCATCCTGCTCATCATTTCACAGTTACTATTGCTAACTGAATTTCCCTCCATCCTACTCCCTCCCCATGTCATTTACTCTATTCTCTATCTCCTTTCACCCTTTCCCTCCTCAATGTTGTTTTGCTTCTGACTGCCTCCTCTCCCAATCTGCCCTCCCTACTATCACCTCCTCCCTCCTTATCCCTTTCCCCTCCTACTTTCCTGTAGGGTAAGATAGAATACTATACCCAATTGAGTGTTTATGTTATTCCCTCTTTCAGTCAATTCTGATGAGAGTAAGGTTCACTCACTCCCCAGAACTTCCCCCATCTTCCCCTCCAAACAGTGCTACTTTTGTGTCCTCTTTGCCTATACCTATTCCTTCCATTCCTTTTTCTTGTCTTATTGCTATAACTAGTAATTCTAGTTACTGAATAGTGACTGTGATTTTTTACCGAATAGTAAACGTGATAATGGGACTTTTCTTTACCCAGAAAGAGGAGGGGAGAGGAGGGAGGATAGGGACAGGGAAAAAGAGGAAATAAGCAAAGAGGTGAGGAAGAAGGAGAAGAAGGTCAGGAATGAAGAGAAGACAGTGAAGATCAAGAAGCAGTGAAGGAGAAAGGGAAAGGGAGGAAAAGGAAAAGAGAAGAGAGCACTTGCATAAGAACACCCAAAGGAATAAGTACAAACACTATAATGCCTTGGCTGTCTGGTTGATTTGTGATTTAGCTACCAACATCCCTGGGAAGGCATCCAGAGAAGCAGCTAAGAAGGGAGGATGCGTGGGAGGTGCCAGGAGCACCGGAGACACCTAAGGAGAGAACATGAGCCCTGAATTCACTCAAAAGTGATTACAGAAGCAGCCAGGCCTTAAGGCTGGGCAGACAGAGTGGCTTCCTGCCACCATGTGCTACTCACATTTTCTCCATAAATGAATTAACATTTTTATAGACACAGACAGAGTCATTTCACCATCTCCGGTGTAGACACAGTCCCCCATGTGAATGTGTGCTTGCGTATATACTTCAATAATCTGTGACTTGGTTAATCGGGGTCTTCTGTGCATTGAAACAGATGGTAAGCCCTTGAAGGCTTAGTAAATGGTCTTGGAGTATATGGGGTGTTCAGGAGGATGGGCACTTTTGGTGTAAGGGCTGCTCATCCACCTTTGGTGTCCACCTCTCACCCAAATCTCACCCGTGGCTCCAGGAAGCTGTAGCGTGTACAGCAACCACACCCCAGTAAAATCTCTCAGCAAATGGTTGAAGGTGATCAAGAGCCTCAAACCCGTCACTGAGTTAAGGGGTGTCTACTTCAAGTATGTGAGGACTTCCCCCAGCAGAATGAGCGGGTGAGAACAGTTTGTCCCAAGGGCTACAAAGAGGGCTAAAGCAGGCTCTGTGGAGCACTTGGACCTTGGTTAAATGTGGGAGACACCCGGGTCATCCACTGCATCCTGGGCCATCGCCAGTCATCCTGAATCTTGTCCTGCCGCTGGACTTCAATGACTCTGGAAGAGGAGCAGGGGCTGATCACTTTCTCCCTCACTTAGATTCAAGAGCAAGTCAGCACATCACCTGGTGGCGTCATCGTCCTCTTAGAAAACAAAAGATGAACAACAACAGATGCTTTGGAGCGGTGCCTGAGGCCAAAAAATGTCCATCTCCCTGCAGCAAATCTGGTGCTGAGCCTCCCTGACCTTGTCTAGGCTGGTCCTCAGATGGCCCAGAGTTGGACCCTAGGCCAGCCTAGGATGTCATAGACCCTTCACTTATCTTGTTTTGAACGAAATGCCTGCTGCAGGGTGAATCAGCCGTGATGAGGTTTAAACCTGAATCTACCGTTCCCTTTCTAGCCCTAGGACCTTTTGTACTTAGCCAGCAGGATGGGGCCAGTGGTTGGAATCTGCAGCAGCATGCATCGAACTACTAGTTTCATACAAATCAAAGATGGATTCTATGAGCTGAGCATTTATTCTTGAGAATCTAGGAGCCCCCAAAATGCAGACAAACATGCATTCCTCCAATGAGTGTGGAGCTCTATTGTGAATAGGAATAAACACGTAGCATCCCTTGGGGCTAACTTGCCAACTCACACAATGACTTGGAGGTCGTGTCCCTAGATGGGTGACTACTATCTTAGGTTCTGCTGGCAATCATGTAGGTGACCATACTCCTAATAGTGTACTTCACAAGCCCCTACCAGCATGATTCCCCTTAACAATCAGCCAGTAAATCAATTAGCTTTTAGAAAAGGCATTCACTCCAATAGTATAGCAAGACCAGTGTTCACAAAGCACCTTCCCTAAAACATTGTAGTACATATTCCTACAAATCCACATAAAGTACATGGAAGGAGGTAGAGTGAGCATGAGTTTAAATTAAAATAGTAGTGAGAGATGGATAGGGGGAACATATATGTCCAAGGGACACTGAACTTCATGGTACAAGGTAAATCAGATTCTGTGGCTGTAAGCCTCTTGGTGGAAGCAGTATTCCCTGAAGAACAGTCCAGGTTTGCATTTTTCTTTTGGTGGACAAGGTACCTGGGGACATGCAGGCAAAGTCTGGATAGTCAGAAGGGTGCTGGGAAAGGAATGAGCATGGCTGTCCTGGGCATGCCCTCAAAAGGGAGGGAGGTGCTGGGAGGAATTCATCACTTGGAAGAGAAGGTCTCAAAGGGTGAGAGATCTTCCCTGGTGAGAAGCATGCTGGGACAGGAAATACAAAACAGTTGTGGGGAGGAGCACTGGCAATTGGGAGATCAGGAAAGGACTCACGTAGGAGGCTGGTCTGGAAAAGAGGGCATGTAGTATTGCAAGATGCCGAGGTGAGGAAGGAAGTCATTCCAGATGTTGGGGCGGGGAGTGTGTGGGGGGGGAGCACAAATGTAAGCTAGGATGTCAGGAACAGAGAATAAATAACAAGCAGCCCGGTCTGTCTGGAATGTAGAGAGTGTAATAAGGAATCAAGTCTGGCTAGAAAGGGAAGGTGAAGGCACATTAAAAAGGTTTTCCGGGCAGCTAAGTGGTGCAGTGGTTAAAGCACTAGCCCTGGATTCAGGAGGACCTGAGTTCAAATCCAGCCTCAGACACTTGACGTTTACTAGCTGTGTGACCCTGGGCAGGTCACTTAACCTTCATTGCTTTGAAAAAAAAAAGTTTTCTATTTAGACCATTAGAGTGACTGGGGGTACATCGTTAGTATATATTTTGTCTTATGGAATATTTGACATTAAATACTGTCTAAAATCATGTACTATTTCCTTTTCTCATGTTCAGGAAGATTCTTCTGGTATTTGAAACCTACCTCACAGGGTTGTTGCGAGATTAGATGTATGTAATGCTATTTGTAAACTTTGAAGTTCTCTCTACAACTGTTCTTATCTCTGCCTCTGCTAACAAAGCTTCTGGTAAAGTGTGTCTTTGGAATGTAAAAAAAAGGGTTTTAAGTGCTTACCTGAAATGCACTAGGGAAACCCCAAAGCTTCTTGTGTGGGAGAGCAGCAAGGTCAGTGTGTATTTTAGAAATATCGATTTGGGGGGGCAGCTAGGTGGCACAGTGGATGGAGCACCAGCCCTGGATTCAGGAGGACCTGAGTTCAAATGTAGCCTCAGACACTTGACACTTACTAGCTATGTGACCCTGGGAAAGTCACTTAACCCCAATTGCCTCACACAAAAAAAAAAGAAAAAGAAATATCTATTTGGAAGCTGGGCAGAAGGCCAACCAAAGAAGGAGGAGACTGGAGACCAAATGAGCCCTTGGGATCATTTTCAAGGCACCCCACTGCCTCTCAGGAATTGGTACAAGACAGGCTTAGGGGCAGGGAGTCAAGCCTCCACTGGAGACCAGTCCTAGTCTAGGCTGACAGTCATCTTCTGATTAACACTTTCTGAATTCAGGAGTTGACTGAGTTACCAAACCACAGCATGAGATGACCCACCACCAGCCTACATCTCTCCAACCAGTCCACAAGAACACCCAGACTTTGCTGAACATTTCACAATCATCCCAGTGGGCTGTGTCTGTAGCATTCCCTCCAATTCACCAACCCAATGACCCCCCCACCCAAAAAAAAGAAAACAAGGCAAGTGGCTCTGAAACCCCTCATGGAGGAGGGGATTGGACCCAATGAGGTCTAAGGCCCCATCCAATTCTAGTAAACCCGGTGTATCTATGAACAGGAGAATTGGGAAGAGGATAAGGACAAGACTAACACAGAAGAGTCATCATGGGATTGGCTATTATCAGCACTACTGGAAGTGACTCCCACACTGATGAAATCACATGTCTGTTTTAGCATTTAAGGATAAAGAGCCAACATTGTCTAGCATTTCCTTCCTTTGAAATATAGCATGACAAAGGGACTGCAGTATTGGGCTTGGAGCCAGAGAAACTCAGCTGCAAATCCCTCCTCTCATTCTCTGCCAAATGTGTGACCAAGAGCAGTACTTTTGCTCTCTTAGCCTTAGTTTTCTCATCTGTAAAATGGTGATAACAATATTTGTAGTACCTAGTTCAAAAGCTTGTTAGGAAGCTCAAAGGAGGCAACGTGCACAGAGTGCTCTACAAATCTCGATCCTGTCTTTTGTTGTCATTGTTGTTGTTGTTAATTGGCTACCACAAACTCTGGGATGGTTAACTTTCTTCAAAATTCCTATCGTTTCCAGTTCCATTATTTTGTTTGCTTGTTTGCAACTAGGTCTGAAGCAAACTTTGCAAACCTAGCTTGGGATGAAATTGTTGGCAAGTCAAGTCAAGTCAACAGTTTGTCAGGTGTTCTGTTTTTCAACAGGAAAAAGTCACCTGCGAGATCTATCGCTGGTTTAATTTCCCCACCAAAGCTGTGAGTTACCTGGATGACGATGCTATTATCTCTGTCGGAATTCGTCGTTAAGAATCTTTATGAGGTCCAGTGGTCCCTAGTTTACCAACATAAGTCACCACTTCTTTCTTCCTTCTTTTCTGTCTTATCCAGACGATTGTCGTTATAGACTTTCTGCCTCAGTTTCCTGGATTTTCCCTCAGGCGTTTCTTCTCCTGACATCATCCTAAAATGCTGGCCAGCTGGACCTTGAAGTTCAAAATTGTCACCAATATTCCTGAGGAGTACAATTCAACAGTGAAACATTTTTTAAACCATTCCATAATTTATTAAGCACTAGCTGTGATAAGTGCTAGAGAGACATAAATGAAAAGCAACTCAGTACCTTCTCTCAGGGAGTTTGCAAAAGAACAAGAGGGAAGAGACCTATATCCAAATTATCAAAACACATATTATAGTATGATTAAGTACTAGGAATGGCAGACAATGACTTGAGAGATTCCAGAAGGAAGAATTGCTTCTGGCTGGAGGGGGAAAAGGAGCTGGATGAAGGAGGCCATCTGGGCTGGCCCCTAAATGAGGTGGGAGGAAATCATTCCTGGTTGGAGGGGACACTGTGTACAAATGCCCAGATGCAAGAAACAGCATGACAAGATCAGAGAACAGGAAGCAATTCTGCTTGGCCAGAGTGTCAAGTGGGAGAAGGTGAGTGCTGGAAAACAAACCCAGAAAATGTTTGGGAAGGGCTTTCTGGAAAACAACAGGTTTCCATTACACAAGAAGACTTCAAAAAGGTTCACAGCTTTTGGGGACTCAGTCATCCCACCACAAGCACAAAACCCTATAGATGTTATTGGCACAGAAAAAGACCTTTCTGTACAAATATATTCATAAGATCATTATTTGTAAGAGCAAAAAATAAAAATACAAACAAAATAAAACATTTTAATGTATCTAAAGATTAGGAAATGATTGAACATGCTACAGTATCTGAATCTAATGGAACATGATTGCATGGTCAGAAAAGTCAAATATCACTGCAAGAAGTATATGAATGTAGCACCCCCCCCCTCTCCCCCGTGCTTGTTTCCCCAGATTTTCATCTGCACTGGTGAGTCGGGTCTCTAGAGGATGGTATGTGGTGGGGTCTAAACCTTTGGGACTGTACACCTCATAAGCCCCCACTGGTGCACTTCTCATGAACAATCAGGCAGTAGACACAATTAGCTCTTAGCAAAGTACTTAGGTAGTATAATAAAAATGAGTGGCTATAAACCATTTTACCCCCTCATAAACCTAGGATACAGTCTGCCACAAATAGAGACAGATGGCATCACTCGGGAGAGTCAGCACAGAGCTCTATAGTACTGTGGCAGGTGTGTAGGATACACATATGGCAGAGACAACTCAGAATTTCTAATAGGTCTGAAGGCAGAAGTCGTTTCTCTCTTTGGAAAGTCCTCACACATCTCCCCTTGGGTGTGGTATGGATCCTGGGCTTCTCAGCTGGGCTCTAAGGGTCTGCTCCTCTCTACAGCTCAACTCGCAAATGCCTAAGTTAGTAGCTCTCTGGGATCCATAGATCCTTCTCTTCCCTGCTTCCATAGGCCCCCATTCCTTCCTCAAATAAACCGAAGCATCTATTAAGATCTCACTGTGTACCAGGCACTGGGATACATGGGGGAGATACAGATACAAGCAAGCAAGACAGTTCCTGCCCCCAGTAAGCTTAGATTCTCATAGGGGAAGAGGTGTCTCCAGGGAGGAGGATTTCAAACCAGAAAGGCAGAGTGAAGGGCAATTGATTAATAGGCCCTTGTCAGGAATGGTGGTCCCAGTCTGGTTACTGTTCCCAAAGCTAGAGCTGCAAAGGTGTGGCTGGGGAGGGCCATAGGTGTGTGCCGGGTGGCAGGGTGGGCCTGAGATCAGTGGGCAAATGAAGGCCCATGCTCAGCAGCCCTGGTGAGCTTAGAGGTACAGTGACCACTCTTCAATGCCCCCTGTCCTTGGAGCACCTTTCTTTGCTTCCTCCACTGAACACAAACCAGCTCTTGCCAGCTAAACAACTCCCCTTCAAAGCTACCCAGCTATGGGGGGAAAGGAAGGAGCACTTCCCTCCTCCCGCCCCTCCTCTCACAGGCAGCTCCCCAGGGAGTTCTTGAAAGTCCCCCCTTCCCCCAGCATGGCTAACTTGTTTTTCCCATACAATAAAGATAGTCCCTTTAATTCCATCAGAGGAAGGGGGTCACACGTCATAAAGAGACAGCCCAGGTATAGCCACAACTTTATAATGAGTTTGCACCCTGTGCAAACACAATGGTTGTTACCACATTAAAACCTCATTATCTGTGACTAAATTCTGTGATTGCCTCGAAGGGGGAGGAGGTGGTGAGGAAAGATGAGAGAGTATTTCTGTGAAGAGAGGAGAATGAAGAAGCCACGTAAGGATATGTACACTGCTTACAGCTATGTAAATGGTGCCGAGGCCAAGAAAATCAGAGTAATACTTGGAAGGAAGAGTTCAGAAGGGACGAGAGTGGCGGGATGCCTTGGTGGGAGCTTGTTCTAGGGAATGTTCACACTTTTACAAGCCCAACAGACTGCAGACTCATATTTACAGTTTCATGAACAATGTTCCCTCTTTTTCTGTTTGGTTTTGTTGATAGTTACTATGTTTAGAAAAAATGTAGAGCTCTTCAAGCTCAGGTCAGGACAAGGAGTTCGGGGAGACAGTGGGGGGTCACTGGACATGTTAGAGCCCTTGGGGGTGGAGTGAAATCAATACTCCCACAGCCTGGAATTGGCCCAGGAGATCTGACCAAGGTTGTGAGAGGCAGACAGTCGGGGAGGGCGGAGTGAGGGCTCTGGGGAGACACCACGCCATGGTTTGTAAGGGACCCAGTCACAGAGCTGTGGGGCTTTCTCAAGAAACATTTGTTCTTATTTGAGTAGAACAGAGAATACAGATGTCAGGGCTGGGATTAGCCAGGTGCGGCTGACAACTGGAGGAGGAGACAAGGGACATAAGGGTAATGAATAGAGATGAATGGTTGAATTGACCAAGCACAGGCTTAAGATTGTGAAGGCAGGGATGGCCTGGGAGCTTGGAGAGAGGGTAAAGGGTTAGTGGCACACCCGGCACGAGGAATAGACTGAGGAAGAAGGAGATTCATGGAGAGACGGAAGGAGAGGGAGGAGGCTGTGCGCAGAAAGAAAAACCTCAGAGTTCCAGGTCATGGGGAGGGCACAGGTATAGATCATAGGAGCCAAGGGGACCAGAGGATTGGAAGGGACTTGGCATGTTAGTTGGAGAACACCCCCCTCCCCACCCAGGAACTGTCTCCTGTGGAGCCTGCCCAAGCTCAGAGCTGTGGGCATCCAAAACCCACTCCTCTTCTAGGGGCAGACCCTGAGAAAAGGGAAAGGTAGAATCTTATAAGAATGAGAGAGACATGGAGAGAGGAGAAAGAGAAAGACAGACAGAGAGAAAAGAGTCAGAGAGAGACACAGAAAGACAGAAAGAGAGAGAAAAGAGACAGAGGAGAGAGAGAGAGAGAGAGAGAGAGAGAGAGAGAGAGAGAGAGAGAGAGAGAGAGAGAGAGAGAGAGAGAGAAAGAGAGAGAGAGACTTTCTCTTGGATGGAAATTCTTAGGCATATGGACCACAGGGGAAGGTCTTGGCTCAGTGACTATCATAGAAACCCAGGCTGAGTTAAGGCCTGTCAAGCACATGGGCATCAGGGGAAATTCCAAGCTCAAAATAAATCCGCACAGTGATCAAAAATGGCTCCTGTGTCACGAAGACAGAATTCTTAACTGTGATCTTAAAACTATGAGGTGCACAGCTCTTTCTGAACGGAGATACTGAAAGAGAATGATGACATCTTCTGGCCCCCAGTGGGTTTGACCTTCACAGGAGGCTCTAAGGACTCTCCAAATCCTTGCAGAGAAAGAAGGGAAGCTGCGGGGCACCCCTCCACCCCCACCCCCACCCCCAGCAGTTTTCTAACCCATCCCTGCCCAGGGGGTGAGGTTGAGGAGGTGGCCAGAACAGAAGAATAACATGGATCTCTCCTGTCTTTCTGAGACTTTCTCTCTTCCCCAAATGGGTGTCAACAGCCTCCCCGCCTAGTCTGCCTCTGCCTCTGCCTCTGCCTCCACCTCTGTGTGTGTATGCCTGTCTGTCCATCGCCCTCCCTCTTACTTTTCCAATTCATTCAATCACAGCACCTCCTAGGATGTGCCTGCTGACAGCCCAGAGGAGTCTTTGCCTCATCATGGACTGACAGGATATTTGAGGCCCTCTGAATTCTGCTCATCCAACCCCCATGCCTCACAAGCTCCCACTCTTAACAATTCTCCTACCTCTTCTGCTCATTATCTTTCTTCCCTCTCCAGTAGATCCAGCTGCGGCACCACTAGCCTGAGGGATGTGGCTCCGTCCCAGATGGCCCCGTGCTCTCTGAGACTCAGCTAATGGCTAAGCCTGAGCATTACAGGCTGTGAAAGGGTTCAATTCTCTTGATTTTTATTCCCTGAAGATGATGAGACATGTTCCAGGCACAAGGTTCTCCACTGGATACAAAATGTGAAGGAAGATGTGTACGTGGGAGTTTAAAAAAGTAATCTAGTTTGTGTGGGATTCTATTCCATCTAAGAGAGGAGAGGGAAAAGACGGCAGACAGGTCTCATGGAAGAACATTCCTGTTTGAACCAGAATAGGGATATTTTGAGTGAAATAGACTGATGACACTGAGGAAAGACCCTCCCTAGTCCAGTTAAATACATGGACCTTGGGTTTGGTTTGGTATTTAAGTATAATATGAATGAAAACATTGCTATAGTGCCCTGAGGCTGACCAAGTACTTTCTGGACAGCAAGGCTGCGAGGCAGTGAGGACAAGTATTATTATTTCTACTTTCCTGGTGAAGAAACTTAGGCAGTCATGTGACCCTCTCAGGGGGGCATAGCTAGTAGGTGTCAGACCTGGGAGCCCGACCTAAGGATCCTAACTCTAGGTCTGTCCAACACTTCTGGGGTTCCCAGAATCCCATGAGGCATGAGTGACATTTAGAGTTTATGACACTGAGGCAGAGAGTGATTATCCCTGATTGACCAGGTGGAAACGATATAGAAAACATGCAATTAAACCAATTGTCTGGAGTAAATGAAAATATAGTTGGCTTTATAGAGTCATGGAAGTTTATTGCTGGCAGGGACCTTGGAAAGTAGACTCTGCTACAGGCAGAGCATCTGGGAATTTTGTGCTTACTTTTATGATAATTACATCTCCTAGAAAGTAGACCTAAATGGCTCTCTGAGAGGGTCTGGGAAGAGATAAGGGGGAAATGTAAAGGATGTAAAAACAAAAGGTATCAAGGAGAATCCACCCTCAGAAAGAAAGTAGAAGGGACCTGTTGTTCTGACCTTGACTCTGATGACTAAACAGACGCAGTTGTTACAGGAGAAAGCCCAGGGATTCTGGCAGGTAATGACTTTGTGACCTTAGCCAGAGATGAGGATCCTGTGATGTAACATTCTCCAAGGGAAGCTGGCTCAAAGCGGATGCAAAGTTCTCAAGAACAAAATTCTCATTAGAGAAACACTAAGGATTTGATGAGAAAGATTAATTGTTAATTGAATGAGAAAGGGGGAACTGAAACCAATGTGGCTGCACAGGACCAAGTCACAGACTAACTTGGAGTTTTAAAGGAATTCTTCATAAGGAGGAAACAATGGCAGGGAACTGAGAAGGGATGTGAAACAGTGGTATGGTCTTTTTTCTTCTCGTTTCTTTTTTCATCTATATTAGCCACGTTACAAAAAAGCAAGAAAATTTAAGTAAAAGGAAAAAAGTATGTTTCAATCTGCACTCAGAGTCCATCGGTTCTCTCTCTGGATGTAGATAGGTATTTTTTTTCTTCTTGAGTCCTTTAGAATTGTCTTGAACATCGTATTGCTGAGATTAACTAAGGCTTTCACAGTTGATCATTACAATATTGCTGTTACTGCATACAGTGTTCTGCTTCTGCTCACTTTGCATCAGTTCATATAAGTCTTCCCAGGTTTTTCTGAAACCACCTCCTAGTCATTTCTTATATTCTTCATCACAATCATATGCCACAACTTGTTCAGCCATTCCCCAATTAATGAGTGTCCCCATAATTTCCAATTCTTTGCCTCCACAAAAAGAACTACTATAAATACTTGGGATAGAGAACTAGTAGTGGTATTGCTGGCCCAAAGGGTAGGCACAGTCTGATAGCCCTTTGGGCATAGTTACAAATTGTCCTCCAGAATGGGTGGAGCAGCTTACAACTCTACCAATAGCACATTAATGTTCCTTCCCCCTCACCCATCCCTTCTAGGAGTAGTATGGTCTTGATAGAATATCAGGATGTCAGGAGACTGCCTGCCTGTTAGCCATCATTAGTGATATCTAATTATAATTGGGACCAAGTTACTTGTTAGCTGTTTGGAATGGGGGTGGGTAGATTAATAACTCACTTCTCCCCAGTTTGACTTCTTCTAGAAAAAGTGGCTCCTGATGAGTCTTGTGACTAGAGTGAGGTGACGGCTTTCTGTTGGTAACAGGGTAGGACCTCTAATGCAAAACAGATTGAAAAACAGGAGCCACCAGCTCTAGTGTTTTAACTGACTCTCATGGTAGGGGAGGGGCAGGCATAGATTTTTCTAAGAAGAAATGTGACGAGACATGACTAGGCTAGAAGCAGTGGGCAGGGCTTCAAACCAGAGGTCTTTGGAGATGCTTCTCTGTTCAGGCTTGTTCTCTTCCTCTCCAGAGCATCAGGGAGGAACATTGACCTACCCCAATCTGTGAGGGACTCTCCTTTAGCCCAGGAAGAGTAAACAACCATCTCTCCCTCTTGCTCCTAGAAGTTTGGGTGTCTGTGTGGACTTGCATCAAACTGAGACTAGCTGTGAACAGGAGGATAACCGCCTTCCATTCCATTTGCAGTCATGTTTTATGTTGTTAGGGTTCCTGCTAAAAAGCATCTTTGCAATTTAGATATGTTTTTCTCATCAAAAGAGTGAATGTTTATAAAAAATCAACTTAGCCCAGTGCCTGGCACATAGTAGGTGTTATAGGAATGCTTATTTCCTCATTGATTTTGTAAGGTGGGTCATTCATTGTTGTTTCATCCACATAAAGAGAGTTCTCTATGATGTCTGACCACAAACCAGGGTCTGAGCCTTGACCATGGCCCGGCAATGTCACTGATGCCTGCCTGACAATGCCTGGCTCTTAGGAGGGGCATTAGTCTTGTGAAGGCTTCTCTCCAACCTCACGAGTGAGGGAGGCCTTGGAATTGGGGGCCTACCCTGCCTCCACCTGAGATGCCCACCCTCAAGCCTCATTACAAATGATAGGCACCCACCTCAAGGTCAGACCTGGCCCCATGGTGCATTTTGTAAATGAGGTAGCAGAATTGTGAGTAAAGTCACCCACATATAGGCGAGGCAGATCTAACTTCCAGGGCTGGCCCTTGGTGGGGATGCCCAAGACACATGCTTGAAGTGGAGTCACACACACCGTCGGTGTTTACTTACCATTTGTACTTGACTATGGGCAGCTTGCTAAGGGAAGCCTTTTTGCAACACGGACCCAGGGAAACACTTGAGGCCCCTGTGCCACAGGCAAGAAATGCAGGAGAAATGGCCCAAGGACTATCAATGTTCATTTATTTTCTTTCTAATGAGCATCTTCTTCCCAATGGCAAAGATACACCAAGGGCAAGGGCAGGGGAAGGTTTCAAAGGGAGGTGGACACTCCAAGGGAGACAAAGCTGCACGGCGCGGACTCTGGGAAACACTGGGACCTGGTGGCAATGGTTCTAGAGGATGTAGGGGACAGAGGCAGAGAGACAGACAGAGAAACAGAGAGGCAGAGACAGTCAGAGAGACCACCTTCTGCTAGAGCTGGGGCTCCCTGCACTTCTGTAGCCTGTCTACTCCTTTCAAATTCTTCCTCCAAGGGGGGATTCCAACACATTGAGAAGCCTGAGGGGACACTTTCCCCACTCCCACACCCTCGTTCCTCTGGAGGGGAGTGTCTGCTTGGCAAGGAAACAGTGGGGGATGGACCTCATTGACCCCTGGGTCAGAGGCCAACAGTTGCCCATCCACTTAAAGCATCACAGCACAGAGATGCCCAAGAAAAGGCAGAGAACACAGGAACTGGATAGAGATCATTATTTCTGTGCCATTTATCTGAGAATCCCTGGAGTGGTGCACAAGCTGCTCTCAAGTGTCCATTGATAAAATGTTCCCTCTTCCCCCAAAGGCCACTGTGACTCTGGGAGAGCTGAGAGTGGGAATAAGGGGGCCTCTATGCAAAAAGAGGCATGTGAGGCCTTACCCAGTTCTCTAAATGTTGTTGATGCCCAAGGGAGATACTTCTGAACCACAAATATATATTAACCCATCTGAGAATGTGAGTGACCTCCTAGTCTAGCCCAGACACAAGGAGCCCTCCTGGGGTCACAGATGTTTGGGTGATGCCTGGGGCTGGAGTGGCATGGTGCCCTCCTGGGGTCAGAGGTGGATGGGTAATGCCCAGGGCTAGAGTGGCATGGTGCCCTCCTGGCATCAGAAGTGGATGGGTAATTCCCAGGGCTAGAGTGGCATGGTGCCCTTCTGGGGTCAGAGTGGGTGGCACAGTGCCCTTGGAGAGGAGAGCACAAGCAGGTGGTGAGAGGGTATAGAATGCTTACGTGCCTGAAAGCAATAAGAAGAGCAGAAAGAGAAGCCAGAGTGGCTGGCTGAAGAGAAGGCCTGAGGGGACTAAGGAGAACCCAGAAGAACCCTAAGGAGCCGGCAGACGGTGCAGTGGAAGGATTGGGAGTAGGTCGGCACAGGATCTGAACTTGAACTTCAGCCCTGCTGTTTCTCTGCTGCTTAATCAGCAAACAAGCATTTGTTAATCTCCTGGCACCATGCCAAGCACTGCTCGGTGTCTGGATACAGAAAGAGGCCAAAGATAGTCCCCATCCTCCAGGAGGCCACAGTCTAAAGGGGGGGAAATAACGGGGGGGGGGCACTGGAATGGAGAGGGGGCGGGGAAGGCTTCCTGAGGGGGTTAGCTGGGCTTGAAGGAAGCCAGGGAGCTCAGGAGGCAGAGTGGAGGAGGGGACCCCCTTCACTATCCCACCAGTATCATCTCTAGGAGCCCAAACTGACAGAGCAGGCGGGCGGAGGGAAATGAGGTGCAGGGAGGGGCAAGGGCGTTTGGAGACACACCGGAAAAGCAGAACCTTGGCCCTGACCTGGGGGCAAACTCTATCCCGCTCTTACTGCCCTGGATCACCTGTGTGCTCAGACAGCAGAGTAGGGCCTCGGAGAAGACCCTGTCCTAATCCCATTTGCTGGCTGTGTGATTCTGGGCAAGTCACTCACCCTCTCCGACTCAGTTTCCTTGTCTGTCAAATGGGGGGTAATAGTAGCATCCAGGGTGGTTATGAGGATCAGATGTAGTCAAGCACTTCGCAAACCTTATAGAAATGCAGAACTATGAGTTGTTGTTTTCAAGCCCCCCTCCTCCCCTGAACCTCAGTTTCCCCATCTGTAAAAGGAGGGGGTCACAGAAGGAGACCTCCAAAGTTCCTGCTTCTTCTCAATCTGTGATCATAAAAAGAGGGACGGAAGTTCCAAATCCCAAAACGTGAGTGCCCTGATAAGACGTGAGGTCATCAGCCCAAGTTGAGGTCAGGGGTCACACTCTTCTTCAACAGCAGGATGCCAGCCGCTTCAGCGACATATCTATTCCCCAGAGGTCTACGTGCTCCTGGTGTCGTAGGAACAGGGACCAGGCCACGGAGCAGGCTCAGTCTCTCCGGATAATTAAGCCAATGATGGCTCGGGCCAGCAAGGAGCCAAAGCCTAGCTTTTATTTACACTCGGCTGTCCCACAGTCTGGGAGCGCTGTTTTGCCAAGAACACGGAGCAGCCAGCAGTTTGGCAGAGTAAGTAGAACAAGGGTCTGGTAGAGCTGGTCTTCAAGCCAGGGGTTCAGGCCCCATTGAGAACAGAGGCCTCCAGGCTGCAAGGGAAAGGCACTGGAGACAGGGTCCGGCACAAATGCTGTCAGGACATCGACTGCACCGAGCCCCATGCTGGACAGAGCCAGGCTTCCCTGAGCAGAGGCACCCAGCCCCACCGAGGCTGGTGCTGCTGCCTGTGCATGGACCAGGTGCCATCTAGGGGGTATCATCTGCCCTGTACCAGGTGAGGGAGAAGCTGAGATAGAGGGTCCTAGGGTCCTAGCATCTGAGATCTGGGAAAGATCTTGGGGCCGCCCTGTCCCGCCCTTACATGGTCATAATAGCACTAGAACATCCCTAAGCACTGAGGGTACAAATACCAGCACAGAGAGACAGTCCCTGCCCCTAAGGAGCTTACATTCTGAAGGTGTTTATACCTCAACCCTAAGCTGGCACAGTGGATAGAGCATGGAGTCCGGAGGACTCAAGTTCAAGTCTCACCTCAGACACTTATTAGCTGTGTGACCCTGGGTGAGTCACAACTCCAATGGCCTTAAAAACATCTGGGCCCATCTCCAGTCATCCAAATATGTATCTTGCCCCTGAATCCAGAAGGCTCTGGAGGAGAGAGTAAGGTTGATGACCTTGCACAGCCTCCCTCCCTTAAATCCAATTCACTGTAAGTCATGACATCACCCCGATGCCATGGTCCTCTTCAGAAGGAAGAACAAACAACAAAACTTTTTACAGATAACCCCAAGCAAATTCCTTTCATTCATCTCAACAAAGCCACAGCCATAGCCATGCCAGCCCTCAGCTTTGAACCAGTCACAACAGTCTATTGATTTACTTAAACCCTCTACTTATCCTCTGGGCTTTCCTTTCTGACTTTGCCTTGCCAACTATCTTCTCCTCCTGCTCCAGTCTACTTCTCCAGAATCTATGCCCTAGTTATCCCTTATTCTCTTCAGTCCTTTCATATCTTTTCAAATTTGTCTTTGGTTCTGCTTCTCTTTACGGCCAACAGTAGAATCTGGACCTGGAGATGGTTCTTCCAATTTCCCCCAAATTTTGCCAAGTTTTTTCCTCCTCACCAAATCCAGTCTCTGACTTGCTTCACTCATCCCAACTCCTCCAAGTCACCTGCATGATTTTCTTCTTATTTTTGGCTCAAATCCCTTTCCCTTCTCCTACTTCTGCCCCCAACTTTCTCCCATAGAAGTTAGAAGTGAAATGAGCATCAGATCAAGTATTTAAATCCAAAATCTTTTCCAGCCAGCTTCCGTGGAGCCCTCTCATGCAGAGGGAGGGAGCTGCTTCCTTGAATGCTCCTCCATCTGGAAGACGCCTCTAGAGGAGGCTAAGCCTCAGGGGGGAAAAGGACCTTGCCCAAGACCTGAAGCCCACCAAGCCCCAGACTTAGCAGTCGAGGCTCATTCTTTGGACTCCCAGCCTTTCACATCAGTGAAGGCCACAACGCCTCCCAAGCTTCTCACCCTGGTCAATTCTCATCTTTCCATACCCCCCCCAGTGATCCACCTGACGCACTGGACCCCAGCCAGCTCTTGAAAACCAGTGTCCCCTCTGCCGTCTCCCTTTGCTCCTGCTCTGGTCCTTGACAACACCATCTTTGAGGTTTCTCCTCCCACAAAAAGATGGTCCCAGGTAACTCGCAGCTGCCCCTCATTCCCATCTTACTCTCTTCCTCTGGATCCCTTTTTGGCCCCTTTGATTCTCCTAAATTCACGGTGTTCCATCAGCAGCAGCCATAGGGCACCATGGGATAGGGTCAGTGCTGTCTTAAGAGATTGTTCAAAGGGCTGTGCAGGTTCCACATTCTTCCTTGCACTGACTCTAGGTTAAGCTTCCTGTCCCTCTCTGGCATTTGCTCGTGATTAGGATTAATTTCGTGGGTTCCCTATCCAGCTTTGTGCCATTTGTCTGAGAAATGTGCTTTTTCATCCACCTTATTTTCCAACTGTGGATGGTTGGACTGATCTCATTTGCATTGTGGTAGGTTTCAGTGAGGAGGACTTTTAGCATTTTAGGCCCTAATGCAATTAGTGCAACGTTATCTGTAGATAGGAACATTTAGAGAACCTCTCTACTGATATAGAATCCTCCAGTCTGGGCACAACCCAGGACATCCTCCAAGACACTAATGATCCATTTCCCTGTTTCATACCTTGCTTGATGTCTTTACAAAATTATATCCATCCTTGTATTTTTCTATAGTGGTATGATTTTATTATATGCCTGAGAGGGGAGAAAATTGTCTGAGGCTGAATTTTGTTCTCCCGAGTCAAATGTTAATGAAACAATCCCCTCCCCCCACACAAAGGTATCAATCGACCAACAAGCACTTAATAAGCACCTACTGTGTACCTACTGCACTAGGGGATATAAAACCAAAATGCAACCCCCCCCACACACACACACATGAGTTTACACTAATGTAAAAGAACACAAATACATAGCGCTCTGGTGCACAGGGGCTATAGGGACATCCTATGTTTATTCTCAGCAAGGAGAAGGTCTTTTTTTTTGAGGCTGGCTGGGGGACGGGGGAGCGTACAACGGAGAATTCTCATTCAGGCACTAGGAATGCAGCCCTAAGCCAGGGGTGGCCTGAGGGAGAGGCCAAGGGAAATGAAGGGCCTGATGCTCCTCAGTTAGGAGGGACAAGGCAGTGGAGCTGGAGTCACAGCAAGAGGAGGAAGGAAGTCCTGGCTAGGAGCTTGGGGGTCAGGCCCCAGGTGGCTACCCCTGGAGATGCCTTCTCTGAAGGGTTCTGCTCAGAAGTGACTGGCTCCCTTGCAGGAAGCAGGGAACAAGAGGCTGGAGGAGGCCACTGGTCCAGCAGGGCTTCTGTTTGCCCCAACCAGCTACGCCCTGGCAGCTGGTGTGGTCACAGAACAGAGCAAAGCTGGTTGGGTGCCTGGCCCTGGGAAACCCACCCCAGGAGGCTGATTGGGTTGTAAATGAATTTTACCCGGGAGGCCAGTCCTTAGGATCCCTTCAGGCTAATGCCAAGTAGGAAAAGGATCTTAGGATGGGGAGAAGCAGACCCTCAAGTGGAAATCTCTCACCTGATGGAGTGATAGAAGATGAAGCCATTGGGAATGGCTGGGGGTGGGGGGCCATGGACAGCTAGGAGGTGGGACGCAGACTTTGACCCAGCTGCCTCCTCCCTCCATCCCCATGGTACCTTCTCCCCAGAGGTTCCATTTTGGAAAGGGCCCAGGCCAGTCATCTCTTTATCACCGGACTTTTCCACCAAGCCCCTGAGTAGTTCTCCCTAGTCCCCACCCCCCTTTTCAGCTTTCCCCCATTAGAATGTAAGCTTCTTGAGGGCCAGGACTGTCTTGTGTAACCCCGGCACTTATCACAGTGCCCAGGACTGACTGACTGACTGACTGACTGACTGACCCAACAGCTAGAGAAAGCACAGGATAGTTACGAAGAACAGGAGGCTCCCCCATCTGGAAGGAGAGAGGAAGATGACACCCTGGAGATAGCTGAGGAAGGGGCAGAGAGGCTGGTCTGTGCTGACGAGGAAGAAGGCACCTGATCCTGTCCCTCGGCAAAGCTCCATCCTCCTAATTCTAGGGGGGATCACGGGGTCAGCAGGAAGGAGGCCAGTAACAGCCTGCAAGGGGTCCATTCAAAGACTGGGAACAGCAAATGGGAAGCATGCACACACGTGCACACACAACATGCAAACACACGTGCACACGTGCACTCAGATACAGTGCAGACTCTGTCTCCCACTATGCCAATTCCACACCTGGGCTCGGGGAACTCAGCAAACCCATTGCTATCAGGGGAAAGAGCTCAAGCCCAAGGAGTTGGGACTTTGGCAGGTCCAAGGCACGCACAATGGACCAATCAGTGTGTGCAGGGAGCATCAGCGCGATCTCCCGCACCAGAAGAGGCACAGAGCCAGTGCCCGGAACATTTGGCTCCTGTCCTCAGGGAGCTGACAGTCTAGCACTGGCTTGTCCTCTCTCCGGCATTCCTTCCGTGCACGTGTGGCAAAGCTGGCAGCGAGGCTGGCAGCGACGCGAACGAGGATCTGCTCTTCATTAGTATTTGTTGGACTTTATAATGGATGCCCTTTCTTCAAGGCCAAGAGCCTCCGCAAAGCTCCAGGCCCCGCCTCCTCAGCTCATTAGGAGCAGAGTCAGCGAGAGGCTGTTTTAAGGCTCCAGAGCCGGCCCATGCCTGCCCCTCCGCAGGGTCGCGTCTGCCGTGGACACAAGCGTATCTGGGAAGAGCCGCCTCCCAGTGAGGTTCCTTCTGCTCCTTCAAGGACCAGGCCGGAGGTTTGCGGGGAAGTGAGGGGAGCGGCAGCAGAGAACTGAGCCATCTTTTGGGCCTATGGTCAATGAGATGCTGAACCATCCTTTGTCTAGATGCAGCTTTATGGACCTGTCCTTGAAAACGGGAAAGGAAAAGGCAGGAAAGATCAGGCCGACTTGAGGAAGGAAAGAAGAATGGACCCTCCCTGACTCCCTCTGGCTCAGGAGGAGGCCGGGCTCTGCAGCCCAAAGGTCAGAAACCACAGGGAGGCCCAGAAAGCCTCTCCCCAGGGAGGAATCACGGGAGCAAAGAAAGGCTTGACAAGTGCTTGGGGAAGTCTTGGCTCAGGACCACGCCTTCTGAAAAAGGCAAACAGGGCTTCTCCCCCTCTCGCTCCCTCCCCTCTCTCCCTCTCGCTCCCTCCCCCTCTCCCCCCTCTCGCTCCTTCCACCTACCCCTCCCCGAAGATCTTAGCACCAAATCACAAGCCAAACTGCATCCATAGGGAAAATTACCCCTGAGCCAATTTCCAAAAGGCACTTCCCTGATTTAAACAAGACCACGTTAGCAGCTTTTCTGCCTAAGTAGAAGTTTCCAAATGCAGTGGCCAAAATAACCTCAGAGCGGGCCAGAACTCTGCATGGGCCAAGCAGGCCAAATGAGGTGCAAGGCCTAGGGTCTGGTGCACAGCCAAACCTGACCAGAGTACACAAAGACACCCTCTGGACAATGAGGAGTGGGCTCTGTCCACGGTCCTTCAACCCCAGGAGAAAGAGCAGGTCTCCTGCATTCAGGCTGGCACGGACTGAAGAGAAAGTGCCCAGTGTGGAGTGTAGACACCCATCTGCTGCCAAGATCCTTTTAATCGGGTGCCTTCTAAGACCACAGAACATGTGGGTGAGCTTTGTCCGTCCCCCCCACATCCTGCCTGTATCTGTGTCAGGACAAGAAGGGATGGCAGGGTAAGAGAACCAGGGTCTGGTCCGGTCTGTCACTGCCCGGAAACCTTGGGAAAGTCCTTTCCCCTAGCTGGGCTACCTCAGTTTCCACATCTGTAAAACCAGGTTGCTAACCAACCTGAGTCCCCTCCCAACTTTGATATTCCTTGATTCTATTTCAATGACCAAGTCGGGGAGCTTTGGGGGGATAATGGAGACAAGCCAGGGAATTTTTGATAAAGACCAAGAATTTGAAGTAGGAGTGCAAAGCGCTCCATCTTCTGTCTCCCCCCCCTTTGCCCTGGCTGGCTTCTCACCCCTCACCTCTGCTCCTTTTCATGCTCAGTGAAAGCTCCAGCTCTCCTGGTGCCCCCTGTGGCCAAGGCCTTCCCTCGGTCCCGTCTGCATTTTGGACTGACATCACATTGTCCTGTTCTTGGATCACCTGGAGGGCAGGGACTGCTTCTCCCAGGTCTGCCCAGTCCCCCCCCACACCAGGTGTGGCTGGCCTTGGTCCTGAAGGGCCTGTCCTGGGACCCCTGCCTCTTGACCTTGGGATGATCTAAAAGGCTCTGGCCAGGAAGCCTCCCTTCTCCAGTGAGAAGGCTAGATTTGGGGGCCCTGCTGTCTTGGGACTATTGTCCTCCAACCACCCCCTCAGACCTAGTGGGCACACATGTGGGTCTCTGCCATACTCTTCTGTAGCCAGTATCTCAGAGACCCAGCTACTGCCCTCTCAAGCTTCAGGCTGCCTGTAAGGCATGCCCCACAGGGGGTGGGGGGTGGGAGGGGCTGGTAAAGGGCAGGGAGGGTTAGGAGGAAGGGGGGGAGGAAGGACTGGTCTCCCAGCTCACTTATATAAACTGCAGAGAGGGGAGACTCCTCCCACAAGAGTTGGTCCCCCTTCCCCCACCACAAGGCGCCACTGGGCATGCCCATGCTCCATGGGGAGGGACACCTCAGCTGTGTCCAAACAACAGCCCAGACCTTGTAATTTTATCCAGGCGATGAGGAAAACTCACCCAATCCATCAGGAACTTCATCCATCAGTCCCTCTTCCCTGGACAATAGATGTTTGTTGAACTGAATTGAAGTGAATTGACAAGGGCCTCAGCCTTCATTCAGTCCCATCCAAATGGGCCTTTTGTCATTCTGAGACCGGCTCCAGTTTCCCACCAGAACTAGAGTCCCCTGGGGCCGCTGCCAGATTGTTCTGGGGTGGGGGGGGGGAAATGGAAGACCGAGAAGCCAGTGGGTGGGGCCCAGCTGGAGCTTGGCTCCAGGGCGGGGTTCCATGGATAGCTGCCCCGTCTTCCAGTGGGAGCATCGGAAAAGCCCTTCCCTCAATTTCCTCCTCCCTCCTTCAAGGGATGGGACTGAACCAGCTGGTTTCTCCTGTCTCTTTCCAGCTCAGACATTTTATGGGCCTAAAGCCTCCTTCCCTCTGGCCCCAGATCCCTCCCCTGTTAAAGGAAGGAATCTGATTCCTTCATCCCTGGGCTTCCTCATTTTCCATGATTCTAAACCATTTTTCTTCTCTGGGCCTCAGTTTTGGGGGTGGGGGAGAGGGAGTGATGAGAGAATAAAGTGAGAAGATCTCGCATTCAGAGTCTGAGGATTGGATTTAAATTCTCCCTCGGCCACCAGAGCAGGGCCAGGCCATCTCCCCTCTGCCCATCTTCTTATCTGTAAAATGAAGGGTGGGCTAGATGGCCCCAGGCTCCCTCCAGGCCCCAGACCCAGGATTCCCAGGCCCCGCGTCCTGATTCAGCGTGCCCAGCATTTGGGCTGACCTGGATCAGAGTCTGGGGCCAACAACCCTTCCTTCAATTTGCAATTAAGCTCCTGCATCTGGACCCAGCTCATTGCCTCACCCTCCTGCAGCTTTGGGAGAAGAGGCAAAAGCTGCTTTGGAGAAGGTCTGGGGCCGGGAGAGGTGAGAAAGGACCAGGCCCACAACCCCCCAGAGTCAGGACAGAGAAGGGCCTCCCAGAGCCCATCCCCCACATCTATCTGTGCTGGGGCAGCCGGATCACAGTCCTCCGCCTTACCTGTGACCAGCCGGACCCTTCCTCCTGCTGAGGATCCTTCCCAAGGCACATAGTTCTGACCTTTGTGTTCTTCTTCCCTCAGAGCCCTCAGCTCAATAAACGATCAACTCCTCATTCCGACATTCAAGGCCCTCCTTTCTTGTCCTAATCTACGTCAATCCAATAAACACCCATTAACCCCACTGCCCGTGAGACCATGGTTGTTGTGGGAAGAGAGAGATGAGAAATGGTGTAGGCCCTCCCCTCGGGGAGCTCCAGCCGGCACAGAGGAAAGGGTTCCGAAACTGGATTCATCAAGACACAGTAGCTGTGTGACTCTGGGTTAGTCACTCAACCTCTGCCTGCTTCAGGTTCCTACACTCTACAATCTCCCAGGGTCATGGTGAGCATCAGATGAAACGATATTTATAAAGCACCTAGCACAGTGCCTGGAACTTAGTAGGGGCATAATAAATGCTTGTTCCCTTCCCCCATGTCCATCTACTCCGTGTTTTAATAAATGATTGTTGACTGACTGACTGATAATCTGATTCTATTCCATTTAACAAACAATTATTGATTGTGCTGCCCTGTGCTCAGCACTAGGCATAGAGGAAAAAGCTAACTCAATAAAAACAAAGCATCCCCTAAGAAGTTCCTACTGAAGAATGGCTCACGTTTCTCCAAGATCTTCATGTGCGCAAAGTACTTGCCTCCCAACGCCCTCTTAGGCCAGTGGCACAAATATTATCCTCTCCATTTTACGGGTATAGTAACCGAGGCACAAAAATCTTTGGCTAAGTCCTTCATTGGTCAGTCAATCAGTAAGCGTTTATTAAGCACCTGCTTAATGCACTGTGGAAGGTGCTGGAGATACAAATCCAGGTAATGAAGGATCTGACATCCCAACAGGGTTAAAACAACAAGGATCCATCTACATGCACACAGAGTAAATAGGAGAATGAATGTAAATCAATACAAAATCCTTGGCCCAAAGTTGCTTAGGAAGGGGAGGGGGCAGAGCCCATGCAGAAGGGCTGGAGGGAGAGAGGGATTCGGTGAGGCCCTGTGAGGAGGGCCTCCCTTCGGGCATGGCAGGTGGGTAGTGAAAAGGCACCATGGGGGCAGCTAGGTGGCGCAGTGGATAGAGCTCTGGCCCTAGAGTCAGGAGTACCTGAGTTCAAATCCGACCTCAGACACTTGACACTTACCAGCTGTGAGACCCTGGGCAAGTCACTTAACCCCCATTGCCCCGCCAAAAAAAAAAAAAAAAGGCACCAGAAGGGTGATGATGAGCAGAATGGGCAAAAGAATCTGGCCAACCACCTAAAATGGTGTCTCCCAAATGGGAGACTGAGAAACAGAGAGAAGGCCGCACGGCAGAGGGCAGCAGAGAGTAGCATACCCTGAGTGTGGAGAGCCAGGTTGGGGCCAGCTTGTGGTACCTGTGCTCTGGGCATCCTGGGACATGGTCAGGTCATGAGGACAAGGGATAAGAGGTGGACAGCCAGCAGCTTCGCTGATCCCCACGGCCTATCACAAGACTAGGAAGAAGGTCGCCTGCATGTTGGGCAGATTTCCAGAAGACAGAGGCAATCCATCGAATGAGACCATCTGTAGTCGGGGAAGCCGCCCGCCATCAGTGAGATTTCTGGAAACATAAATGGCCCTGGCTCTTTAAGGACAGAGACATCTCCCTAAGTGCCTAGCAAAGGGCAGTGCAAACAGTAGGCACTTAATAGATGTTTCTTGAATGAATAAGTGAATGAGATGAACAAATGAAAGTAGATATCTATTGGCAGCAATGTGCTGAAATCCCCCAAGACCAGCTGCCTCCCTGCACCTCCCTAGGACTTGCCTACTAAGTCGTGGCTGGGGTTGCTATCTGCATGAGTGGAAGAATTTTCCCTACCTGACAAAATTCCAGATCCTGCCTATATTTGTGTATGAAGACAAGGACAGGCACTCAGGCCCAGAGAGGGGAATCACCTTGCCCAAGGAGGCTCAGCTGAGACCAAAATGAGACCTGGTTAGGCTGGATGAGGCCCCAGTTCACCTGGGTTCTGGTCTGCTGCTCCTTGCCCACACTTCGTCTTCCCTCAAGAAGAGGTGAGTGCAGAATTCTCCAAAGGACACTGAGATGATGGGATTCAGAGCTGGATGGGACCACTCTCATTTTACAGTTAAGGAAACTGAGGCCCCAGAAATAGAGGGACTTGGCAACCAGCCAGGAGGAGAATCCGTGCTCCCCAGGATCCTCTCCATCTGCCCCTGCCTCAGAGGAGATGTCTGGAAGGGCTTGCTCGCCATTATGATTCTGGTGCCATCCCACCATCCTCAGCTGAGGCATCCGGCTGCCTGCTGCTCGACTTCAGAGATGTTTGTGTTTGCACGTGGCCTTCAAACCTGGCAAAACACAAAATCAAGCGTCTTCCCTCCATGGGGTGAACTCTTGGAGCCGAGCCTTGATTAGTGGGAGAAGGGAGGAAAGAGAATGACTCATCCGCTTCCCAAAGCACAGGCCAGGTTTGTCTTGGGAAATGACGCACAGTGCATCCTAAAGTGCTGCCCTCTTTGATGTCTTCTCAATTTGATGGAAATGCCTTGGTTCCCAGTGGCTGCTGGGGGAGGGGGGAGGGGGGAGGGGGGACAGGCTTTCTCTTCCTGTCTCTTCAGCATTTTAACAAGTAACGATTGCCTTCTGGTGGCATTCTGCCAGGGGCACGTGCCCAGCATCGGGCAGTGCCCAGCATCAGGCAGCTCTCAGGGTGCTCGGCCTCTTTTCTGCAGGCAGCTTTTTTCTTCTGGAATAAATGGCTCTTGTTCAGTTGCACAGCAATCCCACAATCTGCTGCTTCCTTGGCCTGGCCCTGGGAGCTGAGGCAGTGCCCAGTGAGCCAGGGAGCCCAAGTCAACTGAGGCTGAAAGTGAGTGTTTCGTCAACTAGGTCATCATAGACAAAGGGGCCGTGGGGAGGTACAGTTCCCTGGAAGCTCTCTCAGCTATGTTTGCTCTATTTATTAACATGTATTTCCTAATGTTCAGCATTAAGAGGCAGGAAGGATGGGGGTGGGGTGGGGAAGTACAGGAATAAGCTCACATATTAACTAGAAATCCAGGCCACTCATTCAGTCACTTAACAAACATTTATTAAATGCCCACTGTGTTCACTGCTCAGGCAGAGGACTACATGGGTCAATAGTTAGAAGGCTGAGGTAAAGGGAAAGAGACAGCAAAGGCAGCAGTGTGATACAGTGGTTAGAGCACTGGGCAGGCTTAAGTCCTGGCATTCTTGCTCAACCTCTCTGACTCAGTTTCCTAATCTGTAAAAATAATAAATAGGAAGTAAGGGAGGGGCTTAGCATCCTCACTTCAAACAATTGTTCCATCAACACCCATGATCAGGTCTTTTGAATGTGTAGATGGAGGGGCAGCTACGTGGTGCAGTGGGTAGAGCATTGGCTCTGGAGTCAGGAGGACCTGAGTTCAAATCCGGCCTCAGACACTTGACACTTACTAGCTGTGTGACCCTGGGCAAGTCACTTAACCCCAGTTGCCTCACCCAAAAAACCCAAAACAAAAAAAAAACCAACAACAAAAATGTGTAGATGGGATTGTCTGTGACCTGTGATCCCCTTCAGCAGATGCCAAACCCTCTTTAACTGAGTCAAGGGAGCAGGCAGCCTCTGAGGGATTTCAGCAGTCATTCAGACAAAAAGTGGCCCCAGCCAATGGTGGAGGATTTCAGTGTAGAGGGTTCCAGTCAGGTCCCTGAAGGCAAATCACAGGATAGAGGGAGAGCAGAAATGGGCAGAGATGGGAATTTCTCCTCCTGCCACTATGCTAAATGTTGAGGATACAAATACACACAAAAAAACATTCTCTGCCCCTAGTGATTGAGAAGAGCTAGGGCAATAGGGAGCCACGGAAGCTTTGTGAGCCAGGGAGGGACCTGGTCAGACTTTCAGTGCTTTGGGAGCATCACATTGGTAGCTCTGTGACTGGAGAGACTGGAGGCAGGGAGAGCAACTGGGAAACAATTACAATAGTCTAGGTGAGAGATGATGAAAGCCAGAACTAGGGTAGAGCCCGGGGGAGCCAAGAGGAGATGGATGTCAGAGATATGAAAATAGGGCAATAACACACTGAGGATAATCAGAGTTGTCTTCATAGAAAAAGATCATTGACTATTATATGGACAAATATTACATGCCCAGAGGGAAGGGGACCCTCTCCTGTGAAAGAGATCCTGCTCTCACCTCAGACAGACCAACTTCATGTTCTGGAGGAGAATGACACCCCCCAGCAGGGGGTCAGGCTCTTTGACAGTATCTGGCTCATCACCCCCACACACACTAGAGTCCCAGGGACATTTCATTCTTTTTTAAAACTATTTTTATTGTATATGATTGTAGTGGAATGGTATTGTGCTATAGAAAATGACAAACAGGATGATCCCAGAACAACCTGGAAAGACTCATATGTATAGTGAAGTGAGCAGAACTGGGAGGACATTGTGCACGGTGACAGCAGTATTGTTCTATGAGTAATTGTGAATGACTTAACTACTCTCAGCAATACAATGATCCAAGACAATCCTAAAGGACTAATGACAAAGCTTACTATCCACCCCCATAGAAAGAACTGATAAAAAGAACACTTGTGGATTGTACATATATAACCTGTATCAAATTGGTTGCTGTCTTGTGGAGGGGGGTGGAAAGGGAAGGAGGGAGAAAAATTTGGAACTCTAAATCTTATGAAAATGAATGTTGAAAACTACCCTTACATGTAACTGGAAAAAATAAAATAAATGTTTGTTGCACTGAAAAAAATATTTTTATTTAAAGTTTTGAGTTCTAAATTCTATTCCTCTTTCACTCCCTCCTCTCCCCCTCCCTGAGGCAGTAAGCAATCAGATACAGGTTATACATGTGGAATTAGGCAAAACATTATATCAGTCATTTTGTATAAAAAACTCAAATAAAAGAAAAAAATAAAAGAAAGTGAAAATAGCATCCTTCAGTCTGTGTTCACTCAATATCAGGGTGTGTGTGTGTGTGTGTGTGTGTGTGTGTGTGTGAGAGAGAGAGAGAGAGAGAGAGAGAGAGAGAGAGAGAGAGAGAGAGAGAGAGAGAGAAAATAATGGGATTTGGCAGATACTCAAAGGCCCCACCTGGAGATTAATCTAAACTGATTGAATTAAGTGAGAATGATTGACTTTGCTGATTAGCTTACTTAAAGTTAATTAGATTGTAACCACACCTGGCCAACACTTAAGAAGGTATTGTTCTCAGAAACTAAGGACTTTGAACTCAACATGAGACCACCTTCAAGTGCAGTGAACCAATGGATTTGGATGACACTAACCAATCAGCTTGAAGCAGTGTTTAAGCACGGCCTCTGCTCCGGACCTATAAAAAGTTTCCACACTCAGTTTTCGGGAGCAGTTTGTGGTTGAAGCAGGCTCGTTGTGGAGAACTTGAAGAAGAACCAGACCAGGCTGGAACTCTGGGCTAGATAGGCCTTTTCTTAACTTTCTGAACTCCATGTGTTTTCCTTTTCACTAATACCTAGTATGCTTTAATAAATGCTTAATGCCCAAAGCTAAAGCTTCTAATTTAAGGCGACCACACATTTAGATTTTAAACATCACACTTTGGAGGTGGATACTATGTTTCATAGATAGTCCTTTGGGATTGTCTTGGTTCATTGTATAGTTAAATCATTCAGTTATTCATCAAACAATATTGTTATCTCTATGCACAATGTTCTCTTGGTTCTGCTCACTTCACTACCATCACTTCATACAAGTCTTTCCAGGCTTTTCTGAAATCATCCTGCTGGTCATTTCTTATAGCACAATACTATTCTGTCACCATCATATACCACAAGTTGTTCAGCCATTCCCCAACTGATGGGTATGCCTTTGATTTCCAATTCTTGGCCACCACAAAAATTGCTGCTAGAAATATTTGTGTACAAATAGATCTTTTTTTTTTCTTTTTTGGGATTGTCTTTGGAATATAAACCTAGCAGTGGTATTGCTGGATCAAAGGCTATGCACAGTTCTATAGCCTTTTGGGCATACCCAAATTGCTCTCCAGAATGGTTAAATCTTTTTACAACTCCACCAACAGTGGATTAGCATGTCAGTTTTCCCACATCCCCTCCAACATCCAATATTTTGCTTTTTAGGGACATTTCTTAAAACTTAGGTTTGGCTCATGTCAAGGTAACTGCTTTTATGGAAGGACATCCTAGAAAAGCCCTTGGGTGCCAAGTAGAACAGGTAGAGGACAGCTATTTCTTTCTTCCACCACAAAAGAGTTGTTTCAGGGGTCATCCTTGCGCTGGGTTTCCAGTGCTCAAACCCAGAAGCTTCTGAGATTCCTGCTGAGCCTAGGAATAGTCATCTCAGGATCACCGTTTGATCACCAGTGCTCAGGGAAAGAAATGCAAAGCAGAAGTCCAGTCTCAAATTTCCCTAGGGGGTACACGTCAGGCTATCGCATATGAACGGCTGCCTCCATGGCTGCCGCATTGGAATTTAGTTCAGAGTCTCAACACAGAAGAGAGATGGACAGAAATAGACAAAGAGAGGGAGGGGAGATAGAGGAAGAGGGAAGAGGAGGGAGAGAGAGAGAAACAGATGGGGGTAAGAGAGGGAAAGAGAGAGCATGAAGAGTCAATCCTTCCACTGAGCGGGCCACTCTTTTTGTCTCACTGGTTAGTCCGGAAGCATATGCCAAGCACCCATTCCCATTACAAGGGGCTGCTGTGTCATCCCAAGGCTGAAGTCCTTCAGCACCAAGGCCAGAGCACACATCTCTCCAGAAAAGACCCAGAACCCAAGACACTCCCTCCATTCACCTGAATGACAAGAAGTGACTGAGGAGAAATGAGCCTGGATGCCCAAAGCAGCGAGGTAACAGCAGCCGCTCAGCGTGGAAGGGTTGTGCCAGAGACAGGTGGTCATCTTGGCTCCAGGCAAGGGGTGACATTTTCCTACTCCTCATCACTTCTCTTGTCAGGGACGGTGGCACCTCTGAGTGAGGCCAGCCCACCTGTTTAGAAGTTTGGGTTCCCATGCCGTCCTTTGAAATAAATTGTCTTTGACCTTGCAAGGTCTGGTGAGAGGAAGGACAGGTTGGCATCCCTCCCAACGAGCTCTGCTTTTTCTTTTTCAGCATCAAAAATTCCACTTCTACTTTTTCAGGAAGAAGTGACGCCTCAGGCTCGTTCCCAGCTCGCCTCAGGCTCGTTCCCAGCTCACCCCAGGCTCTGGACGGCTCATCCATTTCCATCCCCCACACTACAAATTGAAGCAAACACCTCCATGGGCTCCCGAGGCCCAGATTGATCAGGGAGTCTTCCTGTTCTTTCCTGGCCCTGTCTCAGGAGAGAGTCGTCGGTGGAAATGCAAAGTGATCGATCAAGCAAGAAAGGGCAGGAACCGATTAGCAGCCAGCCTTGGCTTTGGCTAAGGTCAAGAAGCCCACAGTCCCCAAGAGGGCATTTGCAGCCCTGATAGTTAATTAAATGTCATCAAAAAGGTGGACCCATGCATGCATCCAGGGCTCGGGTTTGGCCTGAGGCCTCCCTTGATGCCTGCTTGCCATGCACCAGGCATTTGCTGGATGCATGCTTTGGGAGGGACACAAGTGGACACGGGTCTCAGTAAGGACCTTGCGCTGTTTGTTTTTGTTGTTGTTGAATTGTTTTCAGTTCTGTGCAACCCTTTGGGACCCCATTTGGGGGGTTCTTGACAAAAGTACTGCAGTCGTTTGTCATTTCCTTCTCCAGCTCACTTTACAGATGATGACTATGGCTAACCAGGTGAAGTGACTTGCCCAGGGTCACCCAGCTAGAAGTGTCTGAGGACGGATCCAGGCCCTGCATTATATGCACTATGGTGCCCCTAGTGGCTCCACTCTGTTTAGCATCAAGCATTATGGGGCACAGCACAGCCCTTGCTCTCTAGAGGCTGACCCAATCACAGAATCTTGTCCTAGAATCAGATTCAGAGCTGGAAGGGGCCTAAGTGGTCACCGCATCCAACCCTGTCATCTTACACATGAGGTTAAGGTTCGTCTCTTTCCATGGTGACACTGCTGTTCAGTGGATAAATGATGTCATATGCATTGTATTGATTTTTTAAAACTGAAGGAAGACCAGGTGACCTGTGCCAGTGTCAGAGCCTTGGGTCTGAGTCAGGATGTTCCCTTCCTCTGTGAGGTCCTGCATTTGAAGCTGAGCTGACTCAGGATTAGAATGATGTCACCCTCACCTTATCCCCTCACCCCCATTCTCCCCCCTCCCCAGGAAGGTGGAGCTGGAGCCCCTCTAATTGGCCCCAATATCTAGAATGATGCCCCACCCTATCTCAACGCCTCCCCCCTCCCCCCCCTCTGCCCCCATTCTCCCCAGGCCCTCCTTTGTCTCCAATCCACCCCAATCTTTGAAACCATCTTCCACCCCCACCCTTCCGCTCCTCCAGTGGGCCCCCATCTCTGCTCCTGCTCCCTCTCTATCTCAGGCTCCCCGGGCAGTCCCCAAGTGATTGAGGCTCTTTTCCTGAACACCTTTCAGCTGTTTGGGCTGCTGTTTCTCCCAGAGCCCCCTGGGTGCCCTAAGCATTAGCCCTGGTGGCTTAATTCAATTACCTGCAAATTAAGAGGGTCTGCCTTTCTAATCAGGCCACCTTTGCTCCCTGAGAATGCCCCAAACTATTTTGGAAACTTGTTTGTAAAACCAAGAAACCAGTGAGTCCCTGCTGTGACGGAGCAGCACGGGCCAGGCTGTGACCAGCCTCCTCCATGGCCCTAAATTCAATTGCTCATCAACAATCAGGCCTCAGACCCTCTCCTGTGAGTTCAGCCTCTTCCCATCCAGCTGGACGATCCTTCTGATCCTTGTGCCTGTGTTTCCCTGGGACCCAGTGTGCTTACAAATGGGCTGCTAACTGGTTTGGCATTCGAAGACTAAGCATGGCCGAGGACCGAATGCTCAGGCTGCAAGTAGGGAGCAAAGCCCTGGAACAGGCCAGGAGGGCCTCATCCCTCTTTTCCTTTCTCCAGGGGGGAAGGAAATTGAGCAGGAGGCATTTTCGGAATTGGAGAAATGCCAAAGCCGAGGGTAGCATTGCTCTCTGTGGCTGTCACCCAGGGACAAACACGGGGAAGGGGTGTGTCCGGCACAGACCCCCTGTCTAGGGACCATTGCAGCTGGTCCTTGTCATGGTCAAGGGAGGCACAGAGCAGGTGAGCAGGGACCTTCCCAGGTTGTGGGCAGGATAGCATTCATCTGTCTGTAGGGAAACTGAGGCAGCCGCAGGTTCTGCCCCTCCTCTCCCATCTCCCCTTACTACCTCTAATGGTTCCAAAAATTCTACCACTAGAAAGTTGTTCCTTTGGGCCCGAAAACCACCTGGCCTGGAAAAGCTCTTACTGGTCACATACAAGTCCTAAGAGGAGATGAGATGGCTGGGGGCAAGAAGTCAGACAGCGCAGTAACAGCCACCAGGGTCAAGTGTCTGCCAGCCAAGGCTGCTGATACAATAGAAGAGCTCCCAAAGAGCTTCCACTGTAATGGGGGAGACCGCACAGGGAGGGAGGCCCCCTGATCCGAAGGCAAAGGCACGTCGGCCGTGCAGATGCTGGTGCATTTTACTCCGTGGCATTGTCAGTTTCTGGTGCTGAGCCGTTTGACAATGCCAAGGGCTTTGGACTAGCCTCCCCTCCCCAGAGTCCAGGAACCAGTAGGAGCTGAGAGTAGCGTCAATGTCGGAAGTGGGTTTTGTCATCGTCATCGTCGTTATTAAATTTTGTGCGAGGAGCTAGAATCCTGAAAGGAAGTTTGGTTTAGGGGAGAGAGCATTGGACTTGGAGTCAGAAAGACCTGAGTTCAAATTTGACCTCAGAGCTTCAGTAACTGTGCAGCCCTGGGCAAGTCATGCCCCTTCTCTAAGCAATAAAAATGGGGAGGAGGGGAATCTGGGTTGGTTTTTTGTTTTGTTTTGTTTGTTTGTTTGTTTGTTTGTTTGTTTGTGGGGAAATGAGGGTTTAGTGACTTGCCCAGGGCCACACAGCTAGTAAGTGTCAAGTGTCTTAGGCCGGATTTGAACTCAGGTCCTCCTGAATCCAGGGCCAGC